>NC_087128.1:909090-1212121 GCF_030705265.1 Helicoverpa armigera
AAACTATGACCTCGACAAATAAGCTTGATTGCTTTTAATAGTGGTTGTTTCTATAACTATTTTAAAAGTACTTGTGTTATTTAAAAAAATGTTAATTAATTTTAGTTGATATTGAAAGTGTGAAAAATCTGTACACGTACAAATTACTAAATAAAGATTTTGAGTTTAACTGCGTCAAAGACAAAACCTAATTTTGATTTATTTGGTCCTGAAAACAGGTCATATGTACACACAATAAGTACATGAAATTAATCCATTATTTTATAACAAAGCACAGTTACAATTCATATTGCAAAAGTTTTTTGCAAAAGTACATTTGTATTCAAAACACAATTATCAGTTAAGTTCAAATGAATACAGATTACGACTTCAAACATTCATTATGTTCGTGTATTACACCGGAGATCAAAAGGCCCTCCTAATGTTACACATTTTTATAATCATTATCTATTTGTTTTAATTACAAAAACCAGATAGCGAACCAGCATACCAATCTCATCTACACACCAAAAAGACAAAAACGTGGACTCACCTCGCACATGTACGAAACACTTGAACTCTCTTCATCTCTTTCACTTGTATACAAGTCCTCGAAATAAGACAGAGAGAGCGAACTAACAGGAATAATAAACCATTTTCGCGTGTCTTTCATAATTTATTCGGAACAAGTGGTCGGTGGGAACACCGTAATGAGATGAATTCAAATTAATGCTTCTCCTTATCTCTAACAAGACGAGGATTATACTTTGCTTAGAAATGAAATTTATTCAAAGGGAAATTTTCTGCGCCATTTTGTATATTTGTTAGTTACGGTCGCGAGAACTGAGCTAAATTGTAAAAATAAATTTAGATTGTAATGAGGTTGGGCTAAATTTTGGACTGGCCGGGATTTAAATTAATAAAAAGATTTCGAGCTTTCTTCTCGTTAATGGAGTGGACGGTCTAAGGTCTAATTTTAATATTAATTCTATTTACCTTTTGTGTTCCTGTAAGTATTGAATAAAGCCAAGAGATTTGGTTAGTAATATTCTATTATATTCGAATACCAGGAAGATGTCTCCTAATACATGTCTGTATAAAATGATAGGACTTTAAGCAATCGACAATATTATTATAAATTGACCATAAATCAATAAATCTTTGCCAACGCTAAGATTTATTTCATGGAGTCCCCCAAAAAAATCCAAAAAAAAAACTCTTTCTACGCAATTAACTTACGTATCTTGAAAAACTGTATAATAACCAGTTTCACGGTGCTCTTATTTATTATTTCCGCAACTTGACAGAGTGGCCTACTGAGGGGGAGTAAATACCCCATCCCACTCGAATGTACTGTTTGGGGTACAAATGAATTACCCCGTATCCTTTCTTGATGTACAGTTATGGCGAAAATGTTTATTATTTTCATTTTCATTAAATGTTTGGGGTTAATAGGGTACTATTTTTGAAGTTTTCTGAGTGTTTTTGTAAGTTAGTTGCAAGTGGTAACTGGATAATTCTAAAAATCTCATTTTTTTGGGACTGTAATACATAACAATCTTGCTCGTATTTATTCACCGTACACCTACATTTTAACTCGTTTACTAGTAAACTAAGGCTCTAGTTTTTTTATATGTGCATTTTTCAAAAATACTTTTAATCACTGAATTTCATAAAAAAGACCCTTCCTTTGACCGTACAAATAAGTATCTACCAAAATAGAAAAATCACTTCTAAGCTTAATCGAATTCAAATAACATATTTAAGAAAAAACAAAAAAATAAAATAGTGGTTGCTCTTATTAAGAATATTATTAGGTTACTCAAAGGTCGTTTTCATGTTCAATTTAAAAGTAATTAAATTGTCTTTGAAGAGAAAACATTTTCCGCGGGCGGTCCAAAACGTTGATTAATAATATAAACTACTTTTGACTTGTTTATTTTGTAGCGTTCATTGAATTAAGCCGACAATTTTGACTTCTGACGATTCGACTGGGGTTGCCAGCCTTCCGTTAACTCGTAACTCATTTTCGAGTCAACTTGTTTTTATTGGAGTCAAAACATTTTTGAAGGGATGTCTCTTAATTCTTGTTGTAAAAGTGGAAGACAAATTGTCGTGTAAAGGAGCGTTTTATGTTATTTTATTCCCGCTTTTTATAAGTAGCACAGAATTGTAATTGTTGTGTGAAATAAAATGTTCTTTGTCACAATCGTAAAACGTTTTGACATAAAAAAAATCATAGGAAAAACTTATCCGCTTCGATAAAATTTGTGCTTTTATTTGTCACATTCAATATTTTTCACTGCACTTTATAATTGTCAGCGCGAAAATTGAACGAATGAGTGAATGAATTAAATGAACATATGGACAAGGTCGGTTGGCTTGGTGCCTTTGCAAGCGATTTAGCAATCAGTAAAATATGAATTTGAATTAATATCCCATCGTCATAGGTTTGTATACACAGTAATACACAATTGGCAAAAAAATCGTTGAATTTCTTGGTGACATAATCTTTTGTTCTGCACAAATACCTATCGAATCTCTCTATGGCTTTAAGGTTGGCTGTAAGATAACCCAATTCTGGGTTAAGCTCGCCATTGTACATAAACTGTCTATATTCTTTTTATATATTTATTGTTAAGTGCAATAAAGAAGAAAGAAAAAAAACAGAGAAATACCTGGCTGACTGATACTGACTTCTTTAAAGGATGAAATAGTGCTTTTGTGATTTTTCTTCCTATCATTTTAGATCAAATACGTGCACTGAAAAATTTTTGCAAAGCAGGTCATTGATAATTAAGATTATTACGCTTAACATCTTTAATTTTTCAGGAAAGTTACAAAAAACACTTATCGCTTATGCCACCAACCCGCTTATCGCTATTTTTATAACCAAAGCCTCACTTTCCACAATAAATCATTTTATTTACTACACTTTAATGATTGAAACTTTTATTTCCATTGGAAACGTTCGTGACGTCATTCCTCAAAATGAGTAATTGTTTTCCAATTTATTATGTCGTCAGATTATAATAAATAAGCCATTTTAAGTTTGTGTGACATTGCGAGAATTGGAATGCAATCTGTGTATTCATCTTTTCGAAATTATTTTGCATTTTTTTGTCATAGATTTCCAATTTTATTTCGATGTTTCGAAAAAGTACATCATCTGCACTTTATGTTGATAGCGTATTTACTTTTTAAATTGAAAATTGTAGAGTACCTATTGATGTATAAAATTGCAAGTAAATACATGCCATTTTGCCAAAAATCATTTACAGACATCTGTCATTCTGATCACGTCTTGCCCTATCTGTCATTCCCAAATCATCATTGCAACTTAAACAAACAAGTATGCAAAATAAACTCACACCTACAAAACCCTTATGGAGATACATACGAAAATACACATAAATCCAAAAAAAATAATAACAAGATCAAATCGTCCCACCATATCACCATTCACAAGCAACGAACCCATAAAACGAAATGACAATAATTTACAAAACAATAAATTCAAACATAAACTCCAAATTAAATTCAAAACCAATAAAAAATGATTGCGCTCTCATTACATTTAATCGATACACCCGATATGATCGGTACTCGTAATAAGAATCGATTAACATAAATTTCGAGTCGATCCCGTATTTGAATGGGACGTATTTCACGATGCAGTAATTAAGTTACAAAATGTGATATTACAGGATCGTATGAAATTGCTCATTATCTGGGTCAGAGATCGATTTGATCAGAGTTTATTGTATTTTGACACTTATTTGAATGGTGGTAAAGTCCAATATTATTTGTAGGTGATGAGGACTTGTAAGCCGTTTGTGAACTGTTGAGAATCGTATTACATTGCGTGTGGTAGCTACATAGATTGTATATCTAGCATTAATGTAATAATAGCACTTGTAACACGATGTAGGTAATAATATCTACCTTTACTATCTAATATTATATCCCACCAAAAACATTAAATGTAAAAAAAGCCAATCCTCTACGCAATTCCTCCACCGTAAAAAGTTTTGAGATCGCATAGAAGCCAAGTCCTGTTCAACTTTATTTGTAATAATAAATCAATATTTTGTGACCATATCAATAGTTTCGTTCACTTTACAATAATTTTGACTTGGCCATGAGCACAATAAACTACAAATATAATACAGCATATCTTGGAGAGGTGAAAGTCAATCATGAAGTTTAATATCACAGAATTAAATACTTTAATTTTTTAGACAGTCAGTATCATCCAAAATCATGAACTGCACATTTACTATGGCGCATGTTTGGTCCATGGTGATCTCAAATTCCAATCAGTCCAATCGTAAAATCATGTCCATATAGAATGTATCAATTCAATGGTTTACACATTATTTCAGGGAGCGACTATTAACTTGTGCTCATGGCCAAGACAATATTATTGTAATGTGAACAAAACTATTGATATAGTCACAAAATATTGATTTATTATTACAAATAAAGTTGAACAGGACTTGGCTTCTATGCGATCTCAAAACTTTTTACGGTGGAGGAATTGCGTAGAGGATTGGCTTTTTTTACATTTAATGTTTTTGGTGGGATCTAATTTATTTTTTGTAGGTCTCCTTCTTCTCTAAGTATATAACAAATTAAATTAACTTACATGCAACTAACTAAATATATAACAAACTAAATATGTAGACCTAAACTAGCACGTAAACAACATTTTTTTTTAAATAAATTAAACAATTTCGAAATTGTCGAATTTTTTAATCGAATATCTTTTAGAATAAAAGAGATTTATTTCAGAGGTAGATGGCGCTATCACATGAAATTGTTTTTTTTTTACTAAAAACCGTAGCGCGATTTAGACCAGGACAACGCCATCTATCGAGCGAGCATGCAGTATTTATCGCACTGCATTAATATGAAAGATTTTATCATTATTCATTTTATTTTAACCTAGCTTTTTTATTCATATGTATGTATATTTAATACATAATAACAATATACCACACTACGTAACAATAAAACAAATAGTATTTTGTTCATAAATAAATAACAAAGTTATCAATGCAGTCAAAATTCATACACAATGTTCTTGAAAAACCGCAAATATAAATTTGTTTCCTATTTTTTTATTAAGTTTTAAGGTTTTTATAATTTTCCCTTTATATGTAGCTAATAACCTATCTTGGTGCCAAATTTGAAGGTTCTAAGTTTGCTAGAAGTACCTTAGACTTTTGATGATCGGTCAGTGAGTGAGTCAGTGACAAAATGTTGTAACTTTGATCGCTCATAACTCGTAAACTATTTATTCAAATGTCTTGTAATTTTGGGACTGAGCTTGTTCTAATACTTACCCTTGGTCATCGAAAACCTAAACTCCTAGCTTTGTTCACATGGAAGATACAGGGGGCTGAAATAGCCGCGAAACGCTTCGAGAAAAGATGGTACGGCCGTGCCCGCTTTGCTCGAGTCTTGGCTGGGGCACTGCCGTGCCCTCAGATAACTCAGTAGTTTCTCTGTTTACTTAAAGCCCTAACCTCAGGAACCGTTCGGACGATTTGAAAAATTATTTCAGGTAAATTGTTCATATATCGAAGAAAACTACAGGCCACTTTTTATCAAAAGGGTAGTTAATATCTCTCCATTTTTTATCTTTCCTCTTACACGTGTAATATTACTAAAGAAAAATACAACTTTACAAGACAAACGTTATTTTTGAACGGAAGTCTTTGCGAACAGTTTTAATTACACTAGACACTTTCCTTTTATAATAATAGCTTCTAGTTAAAGAACAAACAAGGCATAAAAAACTGGAATAATAAAACCCACTCAAACGACGTACCTATTTTTCTACTAACATTGAAAAAGTACTTTAAACTTGAAGTAGTTACAGTAAATAATTTCCAATCGACACTTAACCATGTACATTAGCATAAAGGTAAGTTTTGAATGCTAGTTACCGACTGCAACTGCTGACCGCACGTGCCGCGACTCCATGAAATCGGCCGTAGCTGCAGTACTTGTTTAGTATGTATTTACTTGAGACCATTTTGGATAGAAGTGGCAGCAACTTGTGCAGTCGCCCTCAGATATCGACCGATTCCATGCAGGCGCTGCACGTGCAGTCGGCGACAGTCAGTAGCTTGCAAAACGCACCTTAAATACTATAAAAATGTCGACACCAGATCAGCCATTGATCTACCAAAAATACTCGGCCACGACCCCATAAACCATTCGGAACAACCCCTCGAAACTACCCCTTAAATGTAAATGTATCCATTAATATCATTTTGCGCTTTTACGACAATAAAATCGCGCGACTCGATCGCACGACACCGATGCTATCTATTTTTATTGACGCATATTTGCATAATTGCCTTAAATGGTCTATATTTTTTTAATATGACGTTTTAAAATGTCATAGTGACGGGGTGGTAACCGTTTTTTATCAAATAACAATGTTTTACAATTAAAGTGACTTTATTACCTGTGCCAATGCAGTGTCCATTAAACTTGTTTTAAGATCTCTGAAAAATATTACATACTAGCGGTTCCTTGTGGTTCCACGGTAGTCCCACGGGAACTACTTCCTGCAAATAAATATAAAGTAGTCTATAGCTTTTTCCTTGTTAAACGAAAAGAACTGAAAGTTTTTGAAATTGGACCGAATAAACTATTCAGATTCATAATATTAGTAGGTCAGTAAAATAGATTCTACAACGCTTTTATTAGTATAAAATATCGTCCCAAAATTCTATTTGGATGTGAATTATTAGTGCCTACTATCTTGACAATGACTAATACATTTTATGCGTGGGCGACTATGTTAGAAAATCGAGATTAGGCGGCTAAATCGCTTTTATGAAATATTACAGCATAGAAGTTATTCATGCATGACACTGGAGACATTATATTAATATTTGATATCAACCTAAATGAAACAATTTCCATACAATTCTAGTGCAATAATAGAAAATAGTCTATTTATGAAGCAACGTAATTACACTAACTACAAATAAATGAAAATGAAATCCTATTCAACTGTTACAAACATGTTGTATTCAAATATCAACTCTAAATACGTGGCACTTAAATTGACAACTGTGTAACAAATGTTGAACGAACAATCGAATAATATTACAAAAACAGAACGCTCACATTCGAAATTCAAAACAATGTTATATGGTATTTTCGAATAAAATTTGAACAGGCAATTAAAACTTTTCATCAAGTTGCTACGAGCTGGCTGGAGAGAGATGACGTGCATGGAGGTTGGCATTTGAAAGAGGGGCACGGGTATATGTGGTTTGGCGTGTTCAGGTCAATGTGTTGAAGTTCTAATGGCAATTACGATGGAAATTGAATTAATAAGTTGTATTATGGCCGAGGTGCGGTTCCTGGACGTGTTAAGACGTCGTTCAGAGAATTGCGTTGGTGGAACGTGTCGTTAGTGAATTGTTGGCGCATGCAAGCAATATATTGCCTTGGTATCTTGTCTTGGAAATAAACTTCGGAAATTGTCACACAAATATGTTTATGGTATATTCTAGTTAACTTTATATGATATTTAGATGACCGATGTTATGCTCTATAACGGTGAATGAAAATATGAGATCATTTTATGTCAATATCAAACCTTTTTGATATACCGCTTCGCTCCTTTCTTATAAATTGCCTCTGTTTTGACCAAAATATTGCCACAACATCAGCAAAAAAGTTTGTTACCCAACAAGAAGGCGTGGATATAAAAAACAAGGTGCAAAGTTGCTAATCAATGCTGTAACGATTCAAACTGTGGACAGGATCGATACGCGCCCGATCGTGTCAAAGGCACGATTCATGACCGCGTGGTGTAAGGGATATACTTTTGTAGAGAAATTGTTTAATATTTTATTATTGGACCACTAAAACGTTCATGATACGATTTTCCCCTTTATCAGAAGACATTGAATAGATTCCAGAGTTAACTTTCTGAAAACAGTCTGATATTTACCAGCATTTTTCATCATCACCGATAGAGAAGCTTACTTATCAATGAAATACTGTTAACCAACGACTCTCAGACATTTGATTATGTAGATATCCTCTAAAGGTCGATATGGATACTCAGTAGTTAGGGGCGACACAAACTGTGTAGTACGGCATTAAGTACAAGAAAAAGGAATTGAGAACCTTTTTGGGAAGTCATAGTCTTTATAATAAATATACAGATTTTGAGTCAGTTTGAAACTTAGTGACGATGACGTCATACACAAGCCTTAACCCTCTACCTCTTCTACCTTACACCAAATCCCATTACAAAATTTAATCCCGAGGTCGGATCCGATTTTGAGGGCCATCGGGACACACCTGGTACTTCACATCGGCCAACAGAGGGCGCTGTGGTTTAGGCTCTTTTGATTCTGACGGGCCCTGAAAGCAATCGGCGTTAACCGCACGTCACAATTAAGTTTTAAGGCAACATTATGTTGGACCAAATTGTTGGTTTTGGACTCGGTTGCTTTTATTGAGCCGTTTTGTGTTTTTAGATTCGGTGTTGGAGGGTTGAGTCAATTCAGATTTTGTTTTGTAAATGTGGTCGCTGAGCTGTTGTTTTTGCAAAATTTCGTGTGTTAAAAGAGCTAAGTAAATATTTCATTAAACACTTTTCTTTTTGTTAAAAAAATTATCTTCCATCCTTTTTGGGAAGTTGGTTAAAAACAATGATTTTTTTCTTTCTCCATCGTGCACCAACTATCACAAAACGAATAAAAAAAAAACCAGTCGCATAAACATGAGCGCATCTAAATTTAGATTTTCATTAAAGCGCACATTGGGCGGATAAGCCACACAAATTAGATTCGATCCCGCGGTTTGCGCAAACAGAACACTGTGCAGATGTTATTGCTTGCGATTATTGCTGTAAACCCTAGTTTTTAGGTATTAAGCCTTGCAATTTTGATTTGAATGTGCTTTTGTGAATTTTCCTTCGTTTTTTTGGACTGTACCTATTCAAATTCGTAAATGACAATCTATTTTAGCTTTAATAAGTGGCGTGTCTGTTTCGACCTCTTATCAATTTAATGATCACTAAAAACTGTTACACTAAATGTTCAGTTAAAATAAAAAAGAACTTTAAAAAGACAGAGTTAGTTTGAATAATACTATTTGAACGCCTTGGTGACACTGTGTTAAGAAACTTTAGGACCTGTATTACTAAAGTCTGTGAAATATTTTACATCTCAAAAAAATATTTTCTTCATACAAAGTTATATAACATTGCTATACCTAATCTCAAAATCCCAAAAACTTGGAATGGTAAACAAAATAAGTGCTCATCCACAAATTCGCGCGCTCAGCCCGAAATCATTTTTCAAGCATAACTTTTCGATTACGTTAGGTAAAACAAAGTTTCTATCAAATTGATGTTTCATGAACTTTGACCCGGTTTTTTTCGAAATGTATTGTGATTGATAATGTTAGGACGAAAATATAGTGATTGAACGAAGAAAGAAAGGTGAAATATGGATTTATGGTGGCCGATGTTTTTTGTACAATACATCCATTATATTAATGCAGTCTTGTAATTTATGGCTGTGTAGATAGATTTGTGATTTTTGGTAATGTGTTTGTTCAATCGTGTTTTATATAGCAGTGAATCTCTGATAGATTTATTTATATTGGTGATAACTTTAACAGAAAAGAAAAGCTATAATATTATGTTTAAGGCATACAAATTAAAAATTATTAGAAAATACTATCAATAAAATTTTTAAAATGACTTTCCACGTAAGAAAGTGAAACACAAAAATTCATAAACCATCAAGAATTTTAGAAATACAAACCTAAGAAGAACTTACTTATTTTATTTAGAACATTTTACAGAATACTCAGGAACCTAATAGGTACTTTCTTGCTTAAGAAATGAAATCCATTTTCTTTGCAAAAAATCCGCGATGCTAGCAGACTCGGTTTTCTTTCAAAGGCTTTTCGTAAAGCAACGTATTAGAGATTTGAACATTGAGTACCAGATATCTGTTAGATAAGTCGATTCAATTTGTCTCAAAGGGTTTACCTGTGTTCACCCCCCTAGGGAGGGGATGTCGGATTCTGTTTAAGAACTATGGTTTTTCGGTTAAATCAGGTTAAATCCAGTTGAGTATTCCAAGTCGATTTGTGGAGTGATTGATATGTTAAGGAGTTGTGATAAGAACGTAAATAAAAAGGGCAATACGAGTATGTACTTGCTTTTTTAATACTATGCACTCAGGAGAAGTAAATCCTAGTTCTAGTAATCCCAATACTTTTTTCCTCATTTGCAGTCGTTATTTTTTTAAGCTGATCCAAATTTTCTCATTTATTTATAGACTAGCCGTTTTCTGAAGTTCTACTCATACGTATTAGTTTCCGCACTGCCAGTATACTTATTCATACAGAGTTACTTTCACATTTAAAATAACTAAGAATTAATTCAAATAAATATTCCATTTTAATACTACCATTACCACACTCAATAATAATGCAATATTCGCTTTTAACACAACCTCTGAGACGTTATATATTAACAAACTTGTATATAAGTCCCGCGTGATCGATGTGGATATCACCAAAGTTCACCAAAACTTTAAGCATGACATCTCAGATCATTTATTTCTCAGAAACACGAGTTAGTTCAACTATAAATGCGAAACTCTAGTTTCTAGGGCGTTAACACTGTCTATCAAATATTAATATAGTTTGCAAACATTATTATAGAATGTGCTAGCTTTTGATTCTGACTTTAACACGTGTAGTTTCAAATTGTAGTCTAATTTTGGGATTAAAATTATTCTGTGCGTTAGTTTAGCATCAGTATGCTTTACAATGTTTTTACACTAGCGGTTATAATGATTCTGTAGTGATACATAAATAGTTATCAAATCACAGATTATCTGATATCTCATACCCCATATAATACCATACATTACATAACACATTAAATCGTTACCCGTAAGACAATTTGCAAGCCAATCACGAACTCAACTTTGGGGAACCAAATTTCCCCATAAACAGTTTTGAAGTAAAGCCGCGTTTAGACGCGATTAGTAACGGGTAAGCGAGTTACTTGCCTATGCGAGTAGATTATATAGAGATAAGAGCTTTTATAATGAAGGTTGTGGTGAGAATATGAAGGAGTAAATGAGATTGCAGTTTTTTCTAGTGTATGTTGTTCGCATCGTGAGTAGGTTTATTAAGAAAATATGGGTCAGCAAGAAAGTTAAGTAACTTAGTATTGCTAAGTATAATGTCTAATTTAATTTTTATTATGCCTTTAAATAAACCTATTTCGTTCTCTCCATTCTTAATTATTTACACACTTTTTTGTAGTGCCTTTGTTTTACACATTACTCTATATGTAACTTAACTTACTTCTCTTAGTCAATTTACATTCAAACAAAAAACAAATAATTTTAAAATACGACGTTTATATTAATCTCTTTCAAAACACACTAAAACACGGCTCACACAAAGCCAGTTACTCTCCTACCTGAACCCGGCCTTATGCCGAACTAAAATAATTAGCCAAGTTGACAAGTTGGTGTCACAACGTACTGTAACAAGTTAATTTACGCTGAAACTCTAAAACGAAGCACCTTGTTTGAACGAGCATTTATTACAAAACGAAACTATGTTTGCTTACAAGTTATTTTGCGAATGTTTTAATAAATATTGTAAGGTGATATTCAAGTGACAGAAATTAGAAGGTAATCTTAGGTAGGTAATACTATAGGTGTCTTCCTGCATGAAATTAACGTAGACTAACATTGAAAAATAGAAAAAAGTGATTATTATGATAAAGTAAGATAGGCAGAGAACCGCGGAAAACAGTATACATAGTGCCATTGCATAGTAGCTCGTGGCTTATTACCAGCTGGATGTTGGTCGGTAAAAGTCCTATTAATTGCACAATTCTATAAACTAGATTCCATTAAGAATATTAATGAGACCAAAATGGTATTACGAAGTTAAACGGCCGTTTAACACGTGTTTAAGATAATCTTGTACGCATCTTTAAACACGATTTGTCATATAATGTCTGCAATAACACCACTAAAATCGAGAATGAATATGAATTTAACTGTTACCCCTGTTTCCAACTTCTCCGTAATATTTGGAGAAGTGAGTCTGACACTGTCACGCTCCCCACTTCTCATGCAGTTAAATTGTTGGCATTAAATCAAGCGAGACAGCAGAACGCGCATTCATCATGGGACGCCGCCATTTTTTATTATTTTACGTCAAGGAATGCAAAATAATATTAAAATGTTTGTGAATACTAGGGTTCCTTTGATATGAAATGCATTATCACACTACCTACTATTATATAGATAGGCGAAAGTTTGGGAGTGTGTATGTGTGTATGTCAGGTATGCCTTAACGATTTTTTATGAAACATAGCAGTGACGTAGTAATTAGGTATATCATAATGCCATTAGGCTACTTTTCTTCCATGTGCAGAAATTAGTTCCCTCGCTACAAGGGTGAAATCACAGGTTGAAACTAGTATGAAAACGAAAAGTACATTGGAGATATTTTCTTTATTAAAATATTTTTTAAGTTCAAAATATATTCGATAATGAATTTTCGTAGAATCCTGACTTAATTTAATATTTTAAGTAGTGTTACGCAAAATTAATGCGCAATTTCCCAGCCTTGATATTGATATTTTTATGAATAATACAAGACTTGCATATTAGTGCTCCCTATACTCTTCGGAGGCGTTCCATATTGCTTCCGAGTATCTCAGGTGGCTCATATTAAAGTACTTCTTAAAAAATATTAACTTGTATAAAAAGAGGTACTTAGTCAACTTTAAATACTTACATTTTTTGTGAGTTTTCATCATTTTAAGTGATGCATAAAATGCACCTTCGATGAAATTGGGAAATTCTTTTTTTAACTTTTAACAGGTATTGAATATTAATATAATGAGAGAAAATCTAAGTATACCTACCGTTTATTTTTAAATAAATACTTTCTACTACAGCTGAAACTTCACAAACTACCCTAAAACATTCGTTTGAATTCAAACAAATTAAAAATAGATTAAATACGCTAAGGGGCAAACTGCATCGTTTAACTCTCACTTATTTGCAAGTTCTAAATCCGAGCAATTGTTCTGTTAGGTATATACTTTTTACTCATTTTGTTTCATAACTAGGGTTGCTACAATACCCTTCCATTAAAAGTCATTGAGATTTCTTTCAAAAACAATGTAAAGATGATTCTTAATTTCACACAAGACTTTTCACGTGAATAACTCTCATCATATTGATGAAAACTGTATGGAAATCCTTTCAGTATTTTATGAGTTTTTCGCGCACAGGTGGACAATCGCTGCAGAGGTCTTTTTTAATAGGTATTAGGAATGTGATTTTATCGATATGAATTAGTGTCACAACGCTGAGCATATGCCTCAATTATTTTATTATTAAGTCTTTATTAAAATCACAGAGCTATAAATAAAAGGAATTCGCAATTAACCACTCGCCAACCCTGCA
The DNA here is from genome assembly GCF_030705265.1 of Helicoverpa armigera. NCBI lineage: Eukaryota > Metazoa > Arthropoda > Insecta > Lepidoptera > Noctuidae > Helicoverpa > Helicoverpa armigera. The sequence continues at coordinate 922,584 of NC_087128.1, forward strand.
AGCACTTGTTAGTTTCGCTTCGGTTGTGTCACACAGCAAGAAACTTTAGAAAGTCAACGGCACAAGCTTTACAGGCAAAATTTAGCTTGAACTCAGTGAAATAGTCAAACAATAACGGTATGAAATTAGATTTAAATTACGCTTGACTAGCTTACGCCAGCAGTTTCACCCGCGTTTTGAGAGAACTGTTCTTCATGCCCAGGTAAAAAAATGACAATGCTTTCCCCGTTAAATGAAAAGCTAAAATATTTTGTCAAATTACCAGTAGTTCCCAATGTTAGCTCGTTCCAACAAGCTGTTAAGCTTCTTTATTCTTTAACATACTATTCAATAGAAATAACAAAACCATACAAAATGATCCTTCTGCATCACAACTGAGTATTCGCAGTAAACATTATTAAAAACGGACTGCGGTATTCGCGGGTTCTCGTTGTGAGCTCCGAGTGCTACCTAGCGTATATGCAGGTATTATGACGAGCTCGTGATTGCGATTTCAAATGTTAACTTGAAACTTCGAAGGTTTAATATGTGGCTTTCTTCTTCTGGGATGAAAGCTTACGGATCGAAGTCTTGTGTTAGACTTTACTCTAATCCTGAATGTTACCTCTGCCTCATGATCATCATTTGCCTAACGTTTTTCTCCCAGGGTAACTGGATGTAGCTGTGACCACTATTTTACATGTAGCGACTGCCTATTTTATTTACCTCCTCAACCTGGTTACGTGGGTAACCTTATACCTCTTGGTAGCACTGATTATCATAGTTTCTGGCTTCTGGCTACCCGTCAGGAATGCCAAAGATGTTTAAATGGCCGTCGAAAACTTCGGCACCGTAGCGTTCAAAAACCACAGAAATAAAAACACAACCCACAACTTTTCACAGTCTTTCATAAGCAATTAACGAAAGCATATTATTATCTTATACACGTTGCAACGAGTGCATATTGCATACGTCACTGTGGCTCATTATTGGCGGAGGCTCGCATCGCATTCAATGTACTCGTGCGGTATGACGTCATACAACCGTGATGACGTGGCTGGCAACCGCACCGCCACAAAATACATAGGTACAGAAGTCAATCTCATGTATGTACTTCACTTTTCATGCCTAAACTCGGCGGTCGCGCTAGGGTTGTCAACTTTTTTATGCGCATAAAACTAACGTGGTAGTGGTACTCGTATCTAATTATTTGATGTATTGTTGAGAATAAAACAGGAAAAATGAAATATAAACCAATAATAATCAAAAAATTAATGTGGCATACAAGAGGTTAATAAACACTTTCAACGGAAATTCGTTTGAACGAGATACCGAACTTTTTCAGAAACCGCAATTTATAATTTTGTTATTCATACATATATACTTACCCTACTCTTTACTTGTGAAAAAAATATTTTTGTATGTAATGGGCTGGTACAGTCCCCGATCTAAGCTTGCTTCTACCTACAGAAACCTTGATGTGCGAGTTTTATTTCGTCTACCTTACAACATACTCTCGCCATGATCACAAAAATTATCAACTCCTACTAGTAATAATCTTTGAGGGTAGGTAGGCAGGTTTGCCTGGGTCGACACTAGCAAAACTTATTACGGCATTGGGCCAGAGGCCTCCCCGGGGCGCTTACCTACCCACCTAACTGTACCTACCTACTGCGTTTATTAATCGAACCATCGAAATATGAGAAAATAAGTAGGTACATAGGTACTAAAGGTAATACGGCAGGCTAAAAAAAACGACAATTCACTGTTTTATTTTTGTATAAAAACAACCGTCCACTGAACAATTATAATACGACTTTTTGTTGCTCCATTATGACTTTTTCTTTTGTTATTAAAATTAAAAATATTACAGTCAAATTACAGACGCGTGCACATTTATCTACCTTGTGAGTGACGCGCGTATCTCAAGAAAACGGCAGCCGCGCTCGCACTGTTTTGAGTTGTTTTGAGACAGCGCGTCTGTGAACACGCACACATAGACACCTATGTCTGCGTGACTCGAACGCGCTTTGTATGTAGATTGACTTCTGTACCTATGTATTTTGTGGCACCGCACTCTACTGGGGGAGGTACAAGCTGTGAGCGAAAGCGGGGGAATTAAAAATGCCGATTATTTTTGACGATTTTGTGATGAAATAATAATCTAATACCATAAATTAATAACATTGCAAATAGTTGTTTACATATAAGGTATTAAATGATATTCTATGTACAATGTCAGAAACTGTATTTCTTATACAAAACTAAACGGCTTTCTAGTAAGTGGCATAAAAATATATGATAATTTTAACATAAATCTTCTAAATTGCCCTGTTAACTGGATTGAGATAATCAGATAGGCAGTCGATCCTAATAAAACAGTGATGATAGTTATAAGAAGATAGTTGCGAAAAAGGCAGATGAGACTTTTACAAACACACAAATAAAACATGATTCCTCAGGCCTCATGGGCTCACTCTCATATCCCTACTATGCTCGTAATATCGCAACGAATCTAATGCATACGGTTGGCATGACGTCAGCTGATGACGCTGTGGCCACAACCACACCGCTCTCAGCGTCAGTGTTGCGGCACTATTCATAGGCGATAGCGATTTTTGACTTACAGCAGATTTTTTTTTACGTTTTTGGTTTATAATTGGTTTTTAGTTAACTATTGGCATAATGTTCTGATGCTTGCTAAGATATAGCGACTCAAAAACAACTACATTTATTTATATTTTTAATACATTTTGCACGTTTGCGGACTTAACGCCTTAAGCGTTTTCTCTCAGTCTACCTCCGGGTGGTGGAGAAATAACAGTGTTAGGTGCAAAGTTACCTTTGATATTTAGTTTTAAAAATATACATACAATATATGGATATTAATGCACTTTTCATACTATGACCCACATCGCGCATGAAAGAATGTTATTCCCACAATATTATGAAAAATATTCATGAACAATTCAAAGTATGATCTCCTTGAAACCTGCTTAGTATCTATAATCTTACTTACATACATTCTATTTCTCGACACAAAAACATATAATCTCGATGCTCGAAGACGGGCAGACTCACCTCGGGCCGTGTTATACTCGGTCCGTTGGTCTCGAAAGAGGACCGTTGCCATGGCAACCGACTTTGATATCAAACCATGTGAGAGGAAGACTAGTATTGAATTAGATGTAAAAGTGTATTGAATTCAGTCGGGTAGTATGACTGTGTGCCAGTGTTTACGCTACGCTAAGCTAGGCTAGCCTTGAAAATGTAGGTCCCCAGTTTTGCGTGTGAATATTTTATGATAGAGTTATGAGATGTTTACCATTAAAATACGGCAAGCAAAAACTGCTAGTAGTACCTATACCTACTAGCTTCTGCCAGGCTTCGCCCGCATCACAGCCATGTATTTCCCCTACCTGGATAAAAAGAAGCCTTTATCTTTTCTCAATAAATGGGCTCCGAAACTAACCACATATTCAGTTTTAAAACGTTAGAATAGAAGGTTAATTAGAAGTATTATGCCTGGTTGACTTTATCTAGAGTAATGCTTTTGAGTCAGACAGACAGACTCTCTACACCATATACGTATTATTAACACCCAAACAAACATCCACATATGTTCATCAATGAACCGAGTAAACTTGCTACAAAATCTTGAATAACCCAATTCGGGATTACCTATTTATTTTTGAACGAAGCTAGTTTGTCAATGATCACACGAGCATAAGTTTCACCTTGTACAATTTTGTTCTGCTCGAGTAAAAATATTAAGGTTCATAATAGCTTAGCTGTCTTCAAGCGTAGCTTAAGGTGTGTTGTGATCCTTTTACTACCTAAGAATTGTATTCCTATTATGCATTCCGTGGCCCGTGGTATTGCCTTAGACATTGCTGGTTCACTTCTCTCTATATTTTTGCTATTTTCTATTGTATGCCATATTTCTTGCAATGTAAATTGTTATGATAGAACATTACATAAAAGCAGGTAGATCTTTAATTAAACAGTTTTTCACATTGAAAACGTTTAGAGCAAATTGTAATTGTAACGTGTGCTCACCCAGTTTCTAATCAATCCGCCGATAAAAGCGTAATAAAGAGCAAAGTCCCATCCTTTGTCTATCTAAAAATAGAAGCAACGTACCTGTTTTCTTTGTAAAACACAATACAATGTGAGATCTCTCTAAATAGACACATCACCGGATAGACGTTAATCGAATAAGGAGTAAAATAAAGGAGACAAAACAAATGCCTTCGCAGGTAACTAAAAAACTTTTGCTGCTGAAAATTTCCCGACAATCGTCACCTAACTAAGTATTTACTTAACTGATTACCCCGCCAAGACGGCCAAGTCTCGCCAAGTAGCGCCAAGTCGCGCCAAGTTTCTCCCATACACATTTAAAGGTGTTTTCAACCAAGTTTTTTTTTACAAAAAGTTCCTTTTTTTCTACTTCCGCAGTGCCTAAGGAAAAGTTTTCAGTTGATCTGATTGGGACTCCACTTGGGAATTTTCGGTCGTGATTTTTTCACACCGTCATCTTTTAAGGAAACTTGGTTACGGAATAAGTATTTTTGTTTTTTTTCTCTCTTTTTCTTTTGATTTGTTTCTTTGAGTAATTCTTGCTTTGTGTGCAAAGGGGCGTACGAGACAGCTACCTTTGAATATGAGTACTTTGTAATCTTTTCAAATCTTTTGTTAAAGAAGTTGCAAGTCGACGGTTCTCAAGACTTAAAATAAATAAAAGCAGTAAAAGCGCAATAGCGCTTAAATTACATTGTGAATGGCGAACCGATTTGTTTTTCTTTTCAACTACATTTTCTTTGTCACTTCCAGCATTGTTCTGGCTTCTAAATACGGCAAAACATTCAACATCCCTCCTTAATTTACTAGGTACGTCACCACATGATCATTTAAACATTACGGTGATGCCAGACGAGCCACCGCGTCACGCAGCGTGCTCCGCACTTTGACAACACACTGACCGAGTGTTTACTGACCGACGATGCGGCGCACGTGGTCTGCGGTGAGCGTGGCCGTTTCGTCGCGTGTCATGCTATTGTAACGCCAAAGCAACGCACATTGTGACAGCAAAGTACTGGGTGAAATGGATCGTGTGGGACTGACTTTATTGAGATATGTAATTTTGAAGAATAGAGAAGTCTCCTGGGTTTATTTTGTAATCATTTAGCAACGCAATCTTAAAGTTATCGAAATCAAATCAAGCAGAAAAATCCTTTTATAAACCCAGATATCTTAATATTTTTTAATTCTATGGTTCACGGCGATTTGGTAGATACTCAAAAAAATTTCACATACATTAGATATACCTACCAAAAAACTGTTCTCAGTGCAATTGACAAAAATAGTCTCTATCTAACTTAGTTTCCTTACAACCAAACCACACAAAACCACAAAAATATCATTACACAAAGTCCACACATAGTTTGGTCGTTCTACCCTCTTATCATTATTCAAAAGACCGCGAGCGCTTAGGTAGCAAAAATCTCGGAGCACCGCAGACGGAGGTACGTCTCATCAAGGATATATGGGGGCTCGCACTCTCATTTGCTGACATACGGGTGTTGGAAGACGGGTGAACATGGACTTTAGTTTTATTCACAAGGATTTTTTAGCGTATGAAAAAGTGCTGAAATATTTTGCTAGTTATAGTTTTTTTGCTAGATTATTTTATCTATTCATTTAAATGTTTAAGTACAAAACAAAAAATACCTCCAGAATAATCAAGTACAAAGGTGCAGATTTATCATTCAATAATTGACTAACTTAGACTTAAGATTTCCACTGTGCTGTTTGCTTTTAATACTCTGTCAATCAGTGAAATGTTGGTCAAATATTTTAATACTTTTTCAGGAGTAGATTATAATAATAACTTTGCTTCCTTGTAGATAAATAATTGTAAAACGCACTCGAATAAGTGAGTCACTTTCTGTAGACATTTCATACACAAACGCACACACAGTCATGTCTAACTTAACTTTTTTGCAGTAACACCACACAACTTTAAAACAAAACCTTGACCTTAAACATAATTTTTTATACTCCTAAACACCAGTTTGCCATCCTTAAAGGCCGTAAGTCGCGCCACGCCACGCCTCCTCGCTTTCTCATTAACAGCCGTGTATTAGGACTGGCAATGTCTTGATTATCATATTAAGCGGCTACCTCAGCGGAATTAACATGGAGTCTTGGGCCGCTGGCTTTCATACTCCGTAATGCTTGGCTTAGCTTGATGACACTCGTTTTAGACTTGGCTATGTTTTGATGTATTTTGGAGTTTTTAAGAGATGTTGGGTATTATTCTTGTGTTTTTTTGTCATTGTTTTTTTAATTGAGCTTTGATATGCGATTTGAATCGGCAGTTAAAAAAAGTCAATTTTAAGTCTGAATATTGTTAGTTGGATTGTGTTTCAATAGGATTTTTAATACAAAATAAAATTGGTATTTTACTACTTCTTATCAAATGTGTTTTATCACTTAACAAGCCAAAAATGGTGGTGGAAGTGGTACTTTACTGATTGTTACGATATTCATTTTAAAATTTTTATAGGGATAAAAGTGTACACAATTTCACAGAACTACTTTGCTTTTAATAACAATACACTCCCTAAACGTATTATCCTCTTTCATCCAAAGCAAAATTTCAAAAATAAAAATATACTCGTACATGAAAAACTATTTGCAGAAAAAGCTTCGTAAAATGCAGCTAACATTAACATCATAATTCGAAACAAAAGTATGGACTAACTATCCAGTTGTTTTAACATTCCTAAATGTTAGTCGAGATATATTAAACTGTATAATATAACTGACAGATAAACTACGGAAAAGATAATATTCCTCTTTTGAGTGTGAGAGAATTTTTGAGTGAATTTACTTTTACTATGATGGAAATACTTATACATATTAAATTGGTTCCTATTTCAGAATGTGTTTTCTTAGTTGAAATGGTTGTAGAAAATAATGTTTTTGATATTGTTCAAGAAGTTTAACTAACTAAGTTTTATTTGAACTAACAAAGAAATATATAACGAATTCTAAGTTAGGTAGATACAGCAAAAAGAAGTTCCTTTTCAACATAGTGTCTATATTACCAGTTCTTGTCTTTGAAACTTACTCTTTGAATCTGTTTGACTAATCTATGTAATATTTCTTAAAAGCTTATAAAAAATTTGCTAATGTAGTAACTTTATATTGTTTTATGCGAATTAGTAAAATATACTTAGTCCATTTATTCTCCAGCCTTAGCTAAAAACCATAATGCAAAAGACTCCAACCCAAAATCGCGATAATCCATTCAATTACGTACCTAACCCACTATCACTTAGTTTTCACAAACAACACGATTCTCCCCTCCACTGCAGATTTATACTTGAAAGAACATATATTTCTTTGTTAGAAGCCACTTTATGATTTTCTTTATTGGCGTAGGTGAAAATGCAGTGGAAATTTTCACGTCGAGTTATAAATAGCATTTAGTGAAAGAGGTTGTACTTTATTCTGATGTGTAGCTTTTTGTATGCAGTGCAACGGTTAAAATGGGTGTTTTCAGTTTATTGGGTTTTGAAGTTTTTTTTTTTTTGGGAACAAGTGTAGTGTAAATTATTTTTGTCTATACTAATATTATAAAGAGAAAAACTTTGTTTGTTTGGTTGTAATGAATCGGCTCAAAAACTACTGGACCGTTTTTTTAAATTCTTTCACCATTCGAAAGCTACATTATCCACGAGTAACATAGGCTATATTTAATCCCGATACAGGCAGTACTTACCACGGGACGTGGGTAAAACCGCGGGAAAACGACTAGTATAAAATAAATGGAGTCCAAGCCGATTGTTGGCCACGGTGTCCGTTCTCAAGCCTACGGAAATCGGCCATTTGCGCAAATCCAGGTGCAATATCTATTCTCTCAATCTCAAAGCCCGATGGGACGGCATTCTGACGAGACCAGAGAGAGATTTGCATGCTTTTCAGTGCATGGGTGTATCGCCAACTTACAAACTAGGGGCTGCTTCTTTATAAGATGGTTAATAGAAAAAAGAGAGTTTCGGATCTGTTTAAATAAGTATTTACAAACAAAACCACAAATGGGACATGTCATAAATCCAATAATCTGTTAAACAATAAAAATCTACCAGAAAAATATTGCTAGCAATAACATTCCCGTTTACCGAACACAAATCTAACACTAACGCCGGGAAATGGCGTCATAAGTTAAAAAAATCGCTAGAAACCATTTACATTGGACATCAATTTACCGATTTCCGTACCTTATGCAGCCCTCCGGCGACGAACGAGGAATACGTGAAATATGTATGACAAGATGATTGGCGCAACTCATAGGCGATAGCGGTCTCATATAAGACTTTACTTTTAATGTGGCTCTAAATCACTTAAAAAAAAATAATAAAGATAAATTCGGTAACATATCTATTATTCTAACTTCGATAGTTACTTATTCGACACCTTTCTTTCCATTTATCATAGATTTCTCCCGGTCAACCGAGCCTCGCGGAATCTGTTCATCATTCAGATAAAAAGTAGCCTGTCAGTCTCAGAGTCATCATCGCTCTCTGCGCCAATTTCAGCAATTTAAGCATGATTGCATGAACATAGGGTTATTCTCGCCCTTATAAGTTCTTACTTATTATTAGTTATACTGCCCTCGTTCATAGCTTGTACCAAGACATCTATAGCGTTTTGCTGTACACGAAAAATATGTTGTCGAAAATTGTTTACCGCGTACGTCGGCGTCGGTCGCGTCGGTCGCGTCGGTCGCGTCGCTTGAATATGTCGTAAACTGCGTGCTTTATTACTTTCTTGTTTTCGCACTGATTTGTATGTCAAGTTGCTTCTCGCACGTTTAATGGCCTAAATTATGGGAGGTTAAAGTGAGGGTGTAATAAGCTGCGAAGTAAATCATAAAGTGTGAGAATTCTGCTTTAGGAGTGGGGCATTGCATTTTGAAGTAGGAAAAGGAATATAACCGCTACGTAAGGAGTCCTATAGCGTTGATACTTAAATGTACGGCTGATTCGACACTGCTACCAATTTGTAAACCTAATCTTAGCAAGACATTTACAGCCTTACTTATAAACGTGAATTAAATAATAAGCAATACTTAAGGGCTGTTTAAGAAAATTCTTACTTATAAACGTTTCTTAAGCATGTCTTAACTAACATTTAATCACTACTTAAGACTTTAACTAGTGATTAGTTAAAATGTTGCTTAGAAGGTGATTAGAGATTTTTATAATTATGGGGGATAACCTTTATGTACTACTTATATGCCTACTGTCAGTCCATAACGTACCGATACATACAAATTCTGTAATTTAAACTTGGAATTCACAAAACAAAAGCAACTCAATACTCACCTATTGGCTATTACCAACAATAGTAGTTACACCTAAGTGTTCCATATTCCGAACGATTTTCATATCTTCAAACAGTTCGAATACAGAGCATCACATCACAGAGTAACAGAACGGCTCAGTGCGCTTCGTATCGTTAGACCGTTCACCATGATGCTCTGTGGTTTTAGCCAGTCTACAGAAGAGAACGCATACGTCAATTTGTCATGTACCTACGGTGAATTCCTCGAAATATATCATGCAATCGGTACTGAATAAGGTACTCGGTACTCAAAGGTTTTGAGAGAGGTATTCTTACAAGGCACACATATGTATTTGTTAATTCCATCATCTGGGGCCCGAGCCTTGGTGGGTTTTGTTAAATTACATACATAAATACAAATAAATAAAATATCTTGTATTTCTATCCTTTCAATCTAAATCAATGTAGTTTTTTTGACACATATTATGGCAGTAGTTCCCAAGAGTAGCGGATAAAACCGCGGGAAAACAGCTAGTTCACTGTACATGTTTCCTAAACTTACAATATACATTTTAGTGAGCTGATGATATCCAAACTTTTTTAATGGCGCAAATAAAAATTAAACCTTTTCGTCACGTTATGTCGTCCGTATATCACACATCACACGTCTAAATATTAACTTTCAACAGAAACCTGTTCTCGTTTACGAAAGTTTTTTATTTTTATTTTCTGACGGTTAAATTAAAACACACAATGACTCTGTTCTTTATTACAAAGTTGTCGCTTTCGTGGCGTGTATTTGAAGTTGATTATTGTGTAGTACTGGCTGATGTAAACGGAAATTACAGTTTATTTTAAGAACTGTTTTCAGTTCGATATAAGGTAATTATAATCATAATTGATGTTTTCGTAGAGGTGAAAATCTGTTAATTTTTGGTATTATATTAAATGGCAAAATTACTTTCCTCGAATTAACTACTGAAAATACTGGTTCAGTAAAATTCTTCCATTATTGCCACCATAAATCAGGAAAGGTTTAAAAAGCCATTTAATCCGTACTGTCACTCTTTACAGAAATAGCACCACTTACACACTCTCACATCACCATATAAATACCTTAATTAACCCTGCCCTGGTAATTAACGCCACAATTTGCGCAAATTTAAAGCATTACATCATTACCCGATGATGTGAAAAGACTCCAACACGTTACTCTGGCAACACTGTAAAATACGCGCGAAAAACGCCATTATTAACCCCGGTTTTACGAATAAAATCTATAATTAGACATAAGTAGCTTATTACGTGGTATTTGTTCGCTTTTCGGTTTTAATTTGAATTGAAATTCGAGGATTTTGATGCTGTTTAATGCTGTTAATTTAATGCTGCATTTTGTTTTCGAAAGTAGCTCACAATAATGTCAACCTTAATGTATTGTTTCGAAATTCATTTACAACAATTGCACCAAAATATATTGTTTCAGTGACGTAACAGCTCTTTAATACAGTAAGGGCTCTTAATCGCTTATTTTCGAAACCAATATTGTATCACTTGGATGTGTATATTTATAAATCAAGAACGACACCACCGTCTAATGATCTAAGTAAGAAAGGATCTTTGCATACCAACTTAAAATCTCAATATAGTTCAAAGAGACAAAGTCTTTACGTACAATCAGCCGAACCAACGTACCTACAACTGAACAATTAGAATTCACAAGGTTCATCACAAAACCCCGTCGCGTCTCACTATTGATAGTCCACGGTAATTCACAAACATCAGTAGGTACTGCAAAACACGAGCTCACACTCTGTGTACACGAAACGTCAGAATCCAACATGGCCGCCGACAATCACAGCTGATCGTGACTCCCGCCGAAAACAATGGCGCGCAATAATCACATTTAAACTGACACGCTTTGAGCTTCATTAATACTGCTTTTGATAGAGATTTTGGGAATTTATTGCTTTCAATAGACGTAGCTAGGTTTTTTATGTCAAAAGTATTATTCTGCAAAGGTTTGCAAGAGGGTTACTTAAAATGATGAACGAGCTTAATGAAAATTAAGAATAGTACAAGAGTTCCATAGAGAACTTCATTGCGTCAGTTATCAGGTTAAAAAATATGTTTATTATTAAGATAACTATGTATGGGTATCAACTATATTTAAAAAAAAAAACTTAAAGAAGGACCTAATCGTGACTCATGCATATTTCAAAGATGATAAACTTTATATTTAAATCCTCAAGAGAAATTCGTACCACCAACAAATCACTCAATACGCAGTAAATTGGCAATAATTTCACGCTGTTTACTACGAAAAGGCACAAACACTTGACGCAAAACCTCTATACATCCATAGCATAAGCGACCCCAAAAATCGAAACAAGGTCGGTCAAGTTCTTAGATCATTTGACCAACTAGATCCGCCATGACAACAAAGCTCTATATAAAAATCGTGCGGCGGTAGGCAGCGCAACAAATATTGATAGCTCATGCATTTTCGATCTCATCCTTAAGCACATTTACGTCAAAATTTACAAACACTTGCACAAGCTTGATGCACACACATCTATGTACACAAATATGAACGGTGCTCTCGAACCTTTTAGTATGGTAGAAAACCACGGCAATGGCGTCTCCAGTTCGTTAGATTCTCTAAGGGGTGTTCGCAAACTGGCGCCAAAAACCGAAAACTTTCGCGTCGGCCAACAAATTATAACAAAAACTGTTTTCGGGCAAATTAAAGTAATCAGCTAACCGACTGTGCGGAGCGAATGTTATGCTTCGTAATTTGAAACGTTTTTGTTGCGTTGTTTTGTTTTTGACGTCGGTACGGTTTATTTTGACTAACCTAAATATTATTAGGTTGGTATGATGTAAACAGAATTGGGAAATAATAGGTGTTTGCTAATTTTGGTAATTAAATTAACAATTTATATATCAATTATTAAACAAATTCTGCTTTCATTGTGATTGCATTTTCGCACATTCCTGGTACCTAACCTGTCGACAAAAACATACTACCTAATTGAAAAATACCATGATTGGTTTCATTAATTACAATAATATTTCAAATAATTAATAACCTATCAAACTGATGAATTGGAAATATTTTGTGTTTTTGGCTGATAAATAAATGTTTGTGAATTTTTAATTTGGAAATGGAAAATCATCAAATGACCCCTCTGGCTATGCAGTATGAGGGAGTGACAGACTCTTACTGACTAAAACCCACCATGTTCCTTCAGGAGCCCTTTGCGTATCAGGGTATCTTTTCCGAACAATTCAATTCAAATATTTTGTTCCGGATTTCTCCATACCTATAGTGTTAGTTCCAACACAACAATCCTATAGCCCCGGCAGGCAGACAGCTAGTATTAAGCCATATACATAAACTGTTAATTATTGTTTAATTAAATGTTTCTTTTGTTTTGTCCACAGGCAACTGCTAGCGCCAAACCTGAAGCAAACACAATACTTAGCAAATGGTGCCGAAAGCGACATCAGAACTGTAAGTACTAATTAAGGTTAAATTATACGGGAAACATTATAAAGCTACTTACTACACGTAGATACACCACTAATCGCCACCGAATACCTATTTGATGTTTGTTAGAAAGATTACCTTCTCCACCTGTGACTAATAATTAGCGTTGTCGTATGAAAATAGAGGACAATGGAGCACCTTCATCATTAGATCATTCAACAATAAAACAGTTACTAGTCCAAAACATTATTTATAAGTTATATCACCTTTACCTGTTCGTGTTCTACATGAACACGACCATTCCGCTATCGGAGTTAAACTGTACCTCCCTCCGTAAACTTTCTTTTTTCCGACTATTTCAATACCAGTTTCGATATGAAATTAGTCGCGAAAACTCTATTTGCTCTAAGCACACCGTCGTTTGAACCGAGCACATAAGTTTTGTGAAAAAACTCCGAATTTTGCCTGATATTTCGTCCACTTTCCGAATATTTTTCATAGAAAAATCGCAGCCAATATGAATTGCGTTATTTTTAACTACAAATATTTGATTGGATTCGAATTTTAGTTCTGTGCAAATGAAAATGAAATAAAACGTATCTGTACTCAAATAGATGGAAACTGAACACGGAAAATGATTCCTAAAATGCATTTTATATATTTGATGAACGTGAAACACGACTACAGGAAGTTTGATGTAAACATTTTGCAATTAATTGAAATGAATCTGGATGGAAAATGAGTGTATCTCGTTTTAGAAAAAAATACCTGAAAAATCTGATTCAGTATTTTTCTGATCGATTCATTAATTAGTATTATTATTATTTCAGACAAGTATTTACTTTTTATTAATGTTGGTTGTTATAAACATTTTCAACTAAAAATCTAGCATATTTTTAACAAAAAATACACCATTTTACGTACATTTTGCTGTAGAATAAATTAAGTACTTTGCGCACTCGCAAAAATTTCACAAAAAACTCAAACGATTCCCGGTGATTTTTCACATTTCGTAACAAAAATCAAGCTCAAAAGCCAGCCCATTTCACAGCTGAAAACTAGAAACAGAGTTTTTTGAACGAATAAAAGTGTAAAACCAAAAAATGCCTAGATTTCAATGCTGGGTGTCGACACAGTGAGCGGTGCCAATCTCTCTTCTACGTCCGACGGTGAAGCAGGCGTCTATTTTTGTCAGAACAAGCAATTTTTTTGACCACTGCCATTGTTAGGGATGTGAAACTGTTGCGGTCAGAGTTAGAGTAATTGGATTAGAAATCTTGCTTGTAGAGTCGTTTTTAGGCGTCTTAATCAACAAGGAATTTCACATTGTGAACTTTTAGGAAAACATTGTGGCATTATCATGGCTTGTGAATTACAATTGTGTATCGATAACTGCAAATCCTACATAACCCGTCTTTTTTACATTCAAAACATCATACTGTACCTCCTCTTCACATCACTGTTGGACATACCGCGTACCGACTCGGCGCCATCCCGCGGATTTATACCGAAACTTTTTAAATAGTCCCGGCGATTCGCAGACAGTTTCAACTCCGAGATTAAGTGGGCAGCGAATGAATTGTTTCCCCTAGTAAACTAGCAAGAAAACTGCACTTAAGATAAAATAGTGCAGTTTTCTGTAATTGCAAACTTACTACGTTGCAACCGAGTCGGATACAAAGTTGTAAGTGGGCGTTCAATCAAACGATGCTACGAGGAACAGCCTGTATGTGGAACTACGAGATTTTTAATGATACCTGATTCTGAATAAAATCAACTATAATATTGCAAAAGCGAATAGATAATTTTTCAGTTTTGTTCTAGTACTGAAATATTTTATAAAGGTCAATTTAAAAATACATATGTATGTATGAAGTTATCAGAGTTGAATAACAAATGAACGACTATATAACAAAAATACAATCTAACAAAACAAAAGACAAACAATACAATGTAAGCAACCTAAAATTATATATCTAGTATTTATTTAACAGCGAAATAAAAACGGCGTCTCCACAAAAGATATATAAGTAAGAGAAAATATCGGAGCGAACCAACAAGATTTGTGCCGCTGAAATGCTCGCTAGAATATTTTGTTCTTTTACCGAGCAAAATGTACGAACAAACGGAATCGAGAACTTTCGTGGACGATAACAAAATCGCCGGGAATTTGTCCCGCACTTTTGTTCGCGACTTTCGACTGCATAAAAAGAGAATACTTGCTTATCTTTTTGGTTGAATTCTCGTATATAGGGCACACTTCGTTGCGTCTATACATACTGTTATTAAATCGGAATATTATTTTTCTAATGATTTACCAAAAACCATGACAGAAATGTTATGAAAACATAAATTTATTAGAAACATACGTATACATTCATAATATTTATATGACAATCTTTTTCCCACGGTTTTACCCTTTAAATCTTTGAAATATTCCTATGTATACCTTCACGACACAGAAGGGATAATGCAACAAACATTTGTCTTTAAGAAACAGTTGCTTAAATAAAAAGAATAAAAAGATAACACTAGGTATAATAGAAAACTCTTCCCTATTAACATAGACCTTCTCACTTACATATCTACGAGAACATAATAAGGGCGAAATAAACAATTAAAACCAATCTTATTTTCCTACCACATAAACAGTTTCTTGCCAAGAACATGACCTTTTTCTTGCAACGAAGTTAATCTCGCAGTCACGTGTTTAGACACGTACAAAGCAACTGGCCCTTATACAATATATATACTATATAGTATACATATATTTGTAGGGTCTATTCTCTGTCTGGCGGTCCGTTTACATAGGCTGAAAAAGGCTTCAAAGGTTAGTTAGGACAAGAGGACGAATATAAAGCACAATACCTATTTTGGATAGAGGTGTTGTTTATTGGTTTATATATAGAGGTTGATCTTGTAAATGTTTGAATTGTTTATCAAGTATAACTGAGATCTTTATGCTAATGCAGAGGTGCAAACTAATAAACACACATGACACACAAATGATTAAACCCGCCTCTCTAGATAGGAACCTGTTACTACATATTTCAACACTGAAATAATTATTTAAATAGGACTAGTAGTTGAGATCAGCCCTTTTAAGAGAATGATAACTCTTCAGACATGTATACTTGGTTATTACTTTTTGGTTTACGTAAGGGCCTTTTTATACATAAACTTTGTTCCGAAACAGCAAAACAGCGATTCAAGATTTTCATAATAAAGACAGACGTCCAAACAGTCACAGCTTTCCTATCACAAATCAGATTAAAACACGAACATAAAACATTTTCGCCCAAGAATATTCACTTAAATCCGGCCCAAAACGTTCCGTGGGACTTAGAGACAGTATTTGTTATAATATCAAACGTAAAGCCGCCTATTGAGGTGGACGAGCCTGACAAATCCTTGCATCCTATTCACAGGACCCGGAAAAATATTACAGAATCTTTCCCCCTACTTTATACAAGTTTCTTATTGTGGGATCAAACCCCACCCCCGAAGGAAATGCGTGAAATTAGAATTCGCGATATATTTGCAAAGGAGAGAATATTTTCGGAATGAATTCTTACGTTTTTTTTTCGGATATAAACGTTCTGCGTTTGAATATTGGTTTGTTTAAGGAAATGTGGGTTTGGAGGTAAAATGTGCGTTAATTGCAATTCTATTTATAGATATACTTTTACTGTATCATTAAAACAATGTACAAATCTAATGATATTCCTAACAAAATCTTCTTTAAAACAACATCCTGTAGACTTAACTACCAAAACTCAGAACAAAAGATTTCCTAAATAAAGTTTTAACACTAATTGCTTTAACAAAGGCGTCTAGAAAAATAACAATCCCTAAGTTACTTCCTGGCGGAATTTTGATAAAATAAACGCTCCCTTGTTTTCAAGGCTTTCAAGTTCCATCTTTTAGTATTTAGAGTTCAGTGGAGTACCACTACTGAAAATCAAGGGAGGCCTTCGAGAAAGGCATAGTGACGGCAAAAAGATAAAAAGATACACTTGTTTTTGTTGGTCACTTTCATTAGGAAGCATTTACATTTGTTCAGTTGACCTATGACGGTCAATGTCAACTAAATGCTGTTAAGAAAATAACAAGCAAAGAAAAAAAAGAGCACTTGTAAAAAATATTTACAGCTATACCCATCCACTGATCATCACAAATCGAAACTAGGTATATTCATTTAAAACTTTATTTACTTCTGTCTTTGCAATACCCATATCATAAGTTATTATTTTTATGTATTTTGTCTATCTTTGAATAATTTATTTAGGTAGGGTAAATGAACCTTGTCATTGGCCAAAGCAATATTTTTTCACCTTAACCTTGAAACAAACATCACTACTCCCACATCCCCAATCGAATACCCCCACACGGCAAACAGTTACGATAAAAGCACCATAAATCATTGAATCAGCCCAAGTTTCAGGTAATATCCTCATAAATTCAGCATTCATTGAGCACAATGCTACCGCGAGCCATTGAGGAACATTAGTCAAATGCAACTTGCACCAATGCAATGCAATGGTGTAAAGGTATGAGGTTGTAAATCGGATATCTAGTGGGTTTAATAAGTGATTGGTTTGCTGAATCTTTCATATAAAGTAGGCATAATATAGTAATATTATAAATGTGTTTTGGATTAAACAATCCAAAACACAGTTTGTTACTCTTACAATCAAAAAGTTCTGAACGAATTTTGATGAATCTTGAGATTAATACCTATACTTCATGTATTAGAATAACATATAGACGCCAAAATAGATATTCAATCCACAAAATCCAGGTCACAAAGACAGGTTTCATAAATATCTCGATTCCCCATGTGCCATAGTTACTCACTCGTAAGAAGAAACTTGTAAGGAGTAAAATTCTCGACAAATCATACATCAAACATACTTTTGTAGGTTTTACCGTTTTTGAGACAGAGGTGGATAACTTATAACAGCTGACTTCATTCCAAAATGTTTAAAATTATCCCTCTTTAAGCAAAATGAAAAATTTCTTGTATACAGAAACTAAGTTTAAAATCGCATGTGTGTAGATAATATGTATATTTGTAGCAACTCAACATCCTACAGCGCGCACGCGTCGCCCCTACTTCACAGCATTAGACGTCATTGAGGGCGGAGCCTAGCGCCCCGCCACAGACCGGCCGCTATATAAGACGAGCGCGCGCGCATCTGAGCAGAGACTCCACTTCTGACTCTCGTCGTGTACGGACGTGTCGCTCTGCGCTCGCCCGTTTACGACTTTTGTCTTTGTTACGCCCGACGTAACGCTCACCGTAGTCGCTCTGCCGACTACAAATATATCAATCTAAAGCTGCTTTTTTCAAAGCGGCGGACGATTATCCTGTTTCTAAAACGTTTGTGTCAAGTAAATTCAGTTGACCCCTTCTGGGTAAAAGCCACAGTTTCGTGGTTCTCGGTTGAAACCATACGGTGCCAACGAAGCCGAGAGGGTGTTGACCCAATCACACCCGCCGAACCCCTTCAGGGCAAGGCAGTCAATTGGACGGGAGCTCGGATTTCGGCCTTGGGGGATCTCCTAGTCGTGCCTTGCATCTGGTTTGCTTTCACAGCTACACACCTGGTGTCGGTTGGGTATCTCTATACCCTTCGCACTAGACTGGCTAGGGCCCGTTCGCACAATAAGACTGGCGAACGGTTTACAAACAGGGCTCACCAATAGGTACTCACCTCCCTGCCTATACCCGGCAGGGAGGGTTACACATCCCCGGGCCTATCCACCCGGGGAGATAGGAGATAGGTTGTTAGGTTTTTATATTTAGGCCCCCACCTCTTTTAGCTCGGTAGCCCTCTTCCCTCACGGGAAAATGACTACCGAAGTTATTAAATTCTTTTCGAGGTCCTCCTCAGGACCAAGACATTGTCGCCAAATATGGCGACTTGATCAATAACCTTGATATCAAGGACCCGCGCCTAGCGCGCTATTGTGTTATCACCGATAACGGCTCAACAAAGGAGGCCGGCGCAGCTGTGTCGCGCCCCATTGTTGAGCCTATAATCGTCTCTTCGGGGAAAACCGCCGCATTAGCGGAAACGGTAATCCCAATACAATGGTCGATGCCCAGCTGCACTCGACCATTGTACCTAATCCCATTGTCTCACAGACAATGGAAATAACTCAGGCGAGTGCACCTGCGTCAAACGTCGACGCCGAATGCATGGACACCTCGTCCTCCCGCTCTGCCTCACCCGTCCCTGAGGATGCTCAACCCTCCGAGCCCTCTGACTCCTCTTCCTCCGACGAAGACTTCACCGTCGTACAGGGAGGTAAGAGGAAAAAGAACAAAAACAACGACAAGGCGCGCAAGACCATCGCCCTTGCCGCATCTCCTCTCCCTAGCCCGCCCGCTGTGTCTACAGCATCCCCCGCCCCGTCACCCTCGACCTCGCAGGTCGCTTCCTCCCAAGGTGCCGCTAAGCCCAAAAGCGCACCAAAAAACAAACCTCCGCCGCCTGTATACTTACAGGACAAGGCAAAATGGACCGAAGTGTCCAAGCTGTGTGTTGATCGTAAGATCAACTACAGATCGGCCTCCAATACCGGCAACGGTATAAAAATCGTCCTCCCTACGTCAGACGACTATAGGGAGATAACTAAAGCGCTAAGAGCGAGGAACATTTCGTTCCACACATACTCCCTCCCTGAGGAAAAACCTCTACGGGTCGTCATTACCCGTATTCCGAAGGAAATCCCTTCGGATGACATTTTAAGTGACCTTAAGTCACAAAAAATCCCTGCGACGCAAGTCCATAGGATGCACCGCGCCCGCAGCGGCCACGCCTTCGACATGGTGCTCGTAGTATGCGAGCCGTGTCCTTCAAAAATCCACCCGATTTTTAACATCAAATCGGTGTGTAATTTAACCGGCATCTCAATCGAGAAGCCAAATAGATCTGGCATTGTATCCCAATGCCACCGTTGCCAACTGTGGGGTCACTCACAGCGCAACTGTTTCGCCCAGCCTAGGTGCGTGAAATGCCTAGGCCAACACGGCACCTCCGACTGCCCGCGACCCAAGGACCGCACTCTGTGCACCGAGCCTCCGAGTTGTGTACTCTGCGGCGCCTCAGGTCATCCCGCCAACTACCGCGGCTGCCCAAAGGCCCCAAAAACGTCTCCCAAGCTGGCCAAGCGTGCAAACGCCCGCCAGCTAAGGGAAAGCCCATCAGCGAGGCTACCTACCGCTCAACTTCCCGAGCGTCTCAGCCCACAACGGCCCTCCCCATGGAACCCTCTCAACCATCAGAGAGCCTTTCCAACCCCGAGGCCAACTCAGCCCCAGCCAACTCCCGCCCCGGTGAATAATTCGACCGCGGCGCCCGCGAGCTTACCTCGCGTCCCTCCCGTCCTCCCCTCCGCGCCCTCCGCGCCCTCCGCGGCTCCTATAGCCGCCAAGCCCGCGCAAGCGCAAGCGATCGCGCCCTCTTCTAGCCCAGTATCAGCGCTCAGTTCTATGAACGTTATACTGAGCACGTTCAGTGTATTCACGAGCGACAGAGCTCAACAACTTTCGAGGGAGATAGTCGCCACCAATGGCGACCTTATCAAACTCTACTCCGTTATGCAGGAGTATTCAGACGTCGCCCAGGCAGTTCAAAACCTGCCTCACTTTAGGAAATAGAAATGGATAATACATCCAAAATTAAACCCCATTCCCTTAGGCTTGGCTATTATAATGCCAACGGTATTCTCGGCCAACGCGACGAGATTTCCGCCTTCCTACAATCCCATAAGATAGACATTCTTCTCGTACAAGAGACCTTCCTAAAGCCGCGTGTACGCGGCCCTAATATAGCTAACTATAAGTTAATTAGAAATGACAGGATCACACGCCACAAAGGCGGCACGCTTATCTATTATAAAGATCGCTACATTGTGTAGAGATCACTCCCCGACTTAAGCTGCATTGAAGCCTCGATCTGTCGACTAGCCATGTCCCAGCACCAGTCGATCACTCTCGTATCGGCCTACTGCCCTCCCACGTCCTCATCCTTTCAGTCCTACGACCCGATCCTTTTCACGAACGATCTCAGAGCCTTACTAGGCCTGAGCGACTCTGTAATAATAGCAGGCGATCTAAACGCCAAACATCCCGCCTGGAATAGCAACACTACTTCCAAGAGGCAGGTTGCTATTCAATCAGTGTGAATCCCTCAACTTCGATGTCATCGCTCCGATGCATCCCACTCACTTTCCTAATATAGTCGACCACCTTCCCGACATTCTCGATGTAGCGCTCCTCAAGAACGTAAACTTACGTTTACATTCGATCGAGGTACTACACGAGCTCACCTCCGACCACAGACCGGTTCTTGTGGAACTAGCCTCGCGCTCAGGCCCACTCGACTCGGATCGCCCTCCTCCCACCCAGATTGTCACGGACTGGAGAATGCTAAGCGAAAGCTTAAAATCCTCCTCCGCCCAGTTAGAATCAATTCCCGATGAAATCAACTCAGTCGCTGACATGACAGGCGCGATCGGCTCGTTCACCGAGCACGTACAATCCACCGTGGACAAGTGTTCACGTAGAGTTGAAACGACGAGCTTTCATCGCTTCAAGCTCCCGGATGACGTGCGTGCTCTGGTGACCGAGAAGAACGCGGCTGTCCGTGCCTACAGTACTTTTCCCTGCGACGCTAACAAGTCTCACATGCGTAACTTACAGCGTGCTGTAAAGGAACGCCTTGCTGAGATGCGTGAAACGCGCTGGGACAAGACGCTGAGCGAACTCGAGCCGACTCATCAAGCCTTCTGGCAGCTTCAAAGGAAACTCAAATCCGATGAAGTAGCCTCCACCCCGCCGATCAAACGCCCCGACAATTCCATCGCCTTCGAGGACGATGAAAAAGCGGAATGTCTGGCCGACAGCCTCGAGGCTCAATGCTCGCCTAGTACCCAACCGGTCGACCCGGCTCACCTACTAAAGGTCGAAGCCGAGGTCGAGCGCAGATCCTCCCTTCCACCGCAAGAAGACCCCGACGATCCCTTGCCTCCCGTCACTCCAGACGAAGTGACAGAGATCATCAAACGTCTCAAACCCCGTAAAGCTCCGGGCCCAGATAGATTAACCAATAAAGTGTTCAAAATCCTACCCGCTTCCCTCGTAATGCTCATGACCGCGATCTTCAATTGCGCCATGACCCATAACCTGTTCCCACAGGCATGGAAAGAGGCAACCGTAATCGGTATTCCCAAACCCGGTAAACCAAAATCAGACCCGTCCAGCTATCGCCCTATCAGTTTACTCAATGTGTTCGGCAAGATCTACGAGATACTTATCTATAAGCGTCTCAAAGATTACGTCGAAGCAAAGAGTCTTATTCCATTAGAACAGTTTGGTTTTCGAACCCATCACTCTTGTGTCCAACAAGTCCACCGCATCGTGGAAGGTGTGAGCCACGGATTCCAACGTGGCCAACTCACCGGCACGATTCTCTTCGACATAGCAAAGGCATTCGACAAAGTCTGGCACAAAGGCTTGATTTACAAGCTTTACCAACTCGGTGTCCCAGACCGTCTCGTCGTCATCTTACGAGACTTTTGTCGAATCGCACCTTTCGCTATCGCATAGACGGCACTCTTCGGCCCACCCTATAAAGCTGGCGTCCCACAAGGCTCGGTACTCTCCCCCATCCTCTTCACGCTATACACTAGCGATATTCCTAAGAACAAGCATGTTCAATTAGCCCTATTCGCCGACGACACGGCAATCTACTGCTCAGGCCGCAGCCCAGCCGCCATAGTGAGACATCTCCAAGCCTATTGCAACACCCTAGGTGTCTGGACTAGGCTATGGAGAATCGAACTCCACCCCGACAAAAGCCAGGCCATACTCTTTTCGAGCCCCCGCCGTAGGCTTCCTCCCGCGCCCCCGTCAGTCACCATGTTTGGTAGGCCGATTCCTTGGAAGGAGCATGCCAAATATCTAGGTGTAATCTTAGACCAGCGCCTCTCATTCGCCGAGCACATACGTAAGGTGCGCTCTAGAGCAGCCTTTGTGTACGGCAGATTGCACTTCTTGCTCAATACAAAGAGCAAATTATCTCTTAAATTCAAGTTACGCCTCTACGGATCGTGCATACGCCCCGTCATGATGTATGCTTGCCCTGTGTTCGCACAGGCAAGCCATCGCCACCTTCACAGAATGCAGGCCCTTCAAAACCGTGCTTTACGGAAAATCACAGGAGCTCCCTATTATGTTCGAAATGAGATTCTTCATGTCGACTTAAAAATCCCTACCATCCGCCAGTATATGAAGCGTGCCGCCATACGGTACTTCGAACGCGCTGAGAAACACGATAACTCACTTATCGTGTCAGCCAGTAATTACACTCCCTCCCGCATCAGTAGGATTCGCCGCCCTAGGCATGCCCTTCTAGAACCGGACGATGAGATAACTGTCCTCCAAGAGAGTAGTAAACTCACTAGCACCCTACACAAGCACAAACCGCGTTCGTACAAACCTCGCCGCCGAGGTCCGCCGCGACGTCCCGTTCTCTGTCCTCCCGACCCTTGCTCATCGAGCCAGCCCGCGAGCTGAGCCAGTAGCTTTAAATTCCCCATTTAATAATAATGATCATATGATCCAGCCTGTCCCTTTGCTGCCTCCCCAGCGACGCCCTAAGCCGAGGTCCGACCCCACAGGGGGTACCCTTAGCGCAGTCGCTTAGTTTATAAGTTGTTTTACGCCCCTGGCTGGAGGCCTTAAATTCTAGGCATCCACAGGGAAAAGTCCGGTTAAGCAGTACACGGCCTCCTAGGCTGAACTGCGAGATGCCATACCAAAAAACATCTGAGCAGAGTGTGTTCGCTGCGCTCTCGGACTGCTTCAGTCTCACTGGCTGGACAGCTTCGAGTACTAGTGTACACAGTTTTCTAATCTACCCACAGTGTGTAATTTGTGTTAGAAAACCTTCATAATAAATTAGTTATAAATTTATATAGTGTTTCTATTACAATCTGGCGCACAACGTGAAGCCGAATCCAGGGATCAAGCTAGAAAATCTACGAAGACTCCCACATCGGACTTCGAAGATGGCGATGTCCAACGAACAGTTTCAGATGTTCCTACAGACCATCACGGCTTCTAAACAAAGAACTTTTGCATCCTGCAACATCACCTACAGTGGGAAAAAGGACACGGATGCAGTTGAGGCATTTTTAGCAGCAGCTACCACCTACAAAAATGTGGAAAAATTAAGTGACTCAGATGCGCTTCAGGGACTTCCACTTCTTCTACGTGAAGAAGCAGCGGTTTGGTGGCAAGGCGCACAAACCGGTGTAGAAAAGTGGGAAGAATTTTGCAACAAATTGCGCCATACTTTCGCTCCCCGCAAACCAGCGTATATGATATGTCACCAGATCACACACGGGGCCCAGGAGTCAGATGTCACAACGGAAGCATTTATTGCCAAGAAGCGGGCATTGTTCGCATCACTACCTCCTCCCGCACTTACTGAAACACAACAAATAGATTTGGTGTTCGCTCTAATACGTTTGGAAATACGAAATCGCATGCCTCGAGATACAGTTCCAACTTTCGAGAAACTTCTGGAAACAGCACGTGGTATCGAAGAAACTCTGCAAGAATACGCACACGGAGCTCAACATACCGAAACATCTGCAGCTCAGACGCGAAAAGGAAAGCAGCGATGCACGTTTTGTAAAAATCCGGGACACACGGTGGACGTATGCCGGAAGAAGAAGCGTGTGGAAAGTTCAGTTTCGGTAGTGGCAAAAGATGTTGCTGAAATTCAGACGCAGGCACCATCTCCATCACAACCCAAATTTTCTTGTTACGGTTGCGGCGCACCCGGTGTATACAGAAGCAACTGTACTACCTGTAAGAAGTCGTCGCCCATTAAGAAAGAAGATTTGAAGTTTTGTGCCATCGACATACAGTTAGATGCAGATTCCCGGCCTGTTGTGTTCGTGGAGATCGAGGGAATAAAAGGTACTGCCTATATTGATACTTGCGCGAAGATGAGTGTCGCATCGTACTCCTTATATTTGGCGTTGGTCAAAGGTGGACACAAATTCGAGGAACAACCAGTCAACTTAACGTTAGCTGACGGAGTAAAGAAAACTCAAAGAGTGCTAAAGTGCAGAGCCGACGTTGAGTTACTAGGTCGAAAGGTGCAGACGACATTCATCGTGCTACCTGAAGCAAAGGAGAACCGCACTCTTTTGGGTGTTGGCTTTCTAAAAGATGCTGGTATGGTAATTAACATGCCGCAGTTCACATGGAACTTTATCGACGAACCAGAACAGCAATACGAGTTATATGCTGAAGAATTTGCCATATTTGAGACTACTGTCATCACTGAGATGATGGAAATGCCAAGCCCAATAAGTTCGCTTACTATGACTGAGAGCGAAAATAGTCCAAGCATTACGACAATCCCACCTACTCCACCAGCAACACCTCCGCCGATGGAAATATCTGAACCTCCGACAACACCCAAAACTCAACCAGTTGATTGCATCAATTATAAGCTGGCACCAATAGACTTTACCAGCCCGTCTACTTCAAGCAAGAAACGACGCCTGTTCGATGGTTATTCTCCCAGCTTTACAGATTTCATGCTGCGAGACGCACAAATCAACATTCACCGGGAAGACATTGAATTATCCCCGCAAAGTGCTAGTCTCTTTGACGCAAATAATTGGGAAATACGCATTGACGCAATTGATATCGAAACACATATCACAAGTGCTCAGAAGGAGCAGCTGGATAGGCTTTTACAAGAAAATAGGCACGTTTTCAATGCCAAACGAGAACCAACAAAACTCATTGAACATTGCATCAGAACCATAGACGATAAGCCAATCTCGGTCCCACCATACCGACTCTCACCGCCTCGCAAAGAAGCCCTGCAGCGTGAGATCAACACTATGCTGGCAGATGGTATTATTGAACTCTCTTCGTCTCCATGGGCTGCACCTGTAGTTCTTGTACCGAAACCCAACGGGAATATCCGGCTTTGCGTGGACTATCGTCGACTGAATGCGATTACGATACCCGATTCATACCCAATTCCTCGAATTGATGACCTCTTGCATGAAGCTAAGCCAACCCCATACATGTCATTACTGGATTTGAAAGCAGGCTACTGGCAAATTGGAGTACGCAAACAAGACCAAGAGAAGACTGCATTCATTACACCATTTGGCATATTTAACTTCACTCGTATGCCGTTCGGTTTACGCAATGCTCCGGCAACATTTCAGAGATTGATAGATCGGATGCGAGTGGGTTTGCCTGATGTGAAGCTCCTCGCGTATTTAGATGACCTGGTGATACTATCACCGTCTTTTCAAACACATCTCGAAGATCTCAAAAAAGTTTTAGATAGACTCAATGAATTTGGCCTAACAGTTAATGAGGATAAATGTCGTTTTTGCTGTTCAGTTATAAAATACCTGGGTCATTATATTACGCCAAAAGGACTGCAAGTGGATCCTGAGAAAACAGCCGCGATCACGAAGCTTCCCACACCAAAAACCTTAAAACATTTGGTAAGTTTTTTACAAATGTGCTCCTGGTATCGGCGATTTATCAACAACTTTGCAAAGGTTGCTGAACCTCTCACTCGGTTAACGAAAAAGAACGCTAAGTGGGAGTGGACAGAAGACCAGCAGAATGCTTACCATCAACTGAAGAGCTACTTGACTTCTGCCCCAATACTCAGACAGGCTGATGAAACCAAACCCTATCTTATAAAAAGTGACGCAAGTTCTTATGCTATCGGAGCAGTCTTGGTCCAGGGGGAGGGAGAAGATGAACATCCCGTCGAATTCGCTAGTCGCCTTCTGACATCAGCCGAACGTAATTACTCTACCACAGAACGAGAGGCGCTTGCTGTGGTTTGGGCAGTAACAAAGTTCCGTGGGTACATCGAAGGTCTTCCTGTTACCATTATAACAGATCATCAGGCCTTGAAGTGGCTTATGTCTCTGAAAACGCCGACAGGGAGACTTGCAAGATGGGCACTAATATTGCAAGCATTTGACATAACAATCAAATACGCTCCGGGTAAAACAAACACTGTCGCTGACTGTCTTTCTAGACCACCATGTGCTGAAGAAACGCTTCAAGCGTGTGACGTTTGTAAAGTGACCATAGACATGCCCTTGCGTAGTACAGCAGAAATAAGAGAAGAACAGTTAAAGGACGAAAGATTAAAACCCATTGTGAAGGATTTGGAAGGAATAGACAATGATGAGAAGGCAGTATACTGGAGCAACAAAGGGTATCTACTAAATAATGGGGTACTCTATCGACACAGTCCCTATTCAGAGTCTGACGATGCACAATTAGTGGTACCAGATCATGAATGGGCAAACGTACTGGCGACATATCACGATAACCCGTTAGCAGGCCATTATGGTTCGGATAAGACTTATCGGCGTATCAGTCAGCGATATTATTGGACTGGAATGAGAAAGTATATTGATAGCTACACCAAAAATTGTTTAGAATGTCAACGGTACAAAGCATCAAACCAGAAACCAGCGGGACTACTTCAAACCACCGTAATGAGCCAAAGATTTGAAGTCATATCTTTTGACCTTTTTGGACCATTGCCAGCATCCCCTGATGGGAAAACATGGATCCTCATTGTAGAAGATGTGGCAACTCGCTGGGTGGAACTGTTTGCTCTACAACAGGCCACTGCAGAGACCTGTGCTATGACACTTATTAACGAGGTGTTTCTTCGCTATGGACTTCCCCGACGAATGATAAGTGATAACGGACCTCAGTTCGTCAGCTCCATCATGCAACAAGTCGTTTATACGCTAAATATCAAACATGCGTTCACACCAGTATACCATCCAGAAACCAATCCCGTCGAAAGAAAGAACAGGGATCTTAAGCCCCAGCTAGCTATCCTAGTCAAAGACAACCACAGAAACTGGCCAGAACACCTGCCTAGTATTCGGTTCGCAATGAACACAGCAACCAGCCTCTCGACAGGATTTACACCAGCCTACTTGACTTTCGGGAGGGAACTTAGGACGCCAGATGATACGACTCATGACTTTCGGGAGATCCTACAATCAGAGAATTTTATACCTGAAATCACACCAAAGTTATTACAATTAGCTACTAACCTACAGAAGGCTCAGGAAGTCCATGAACAAACTGAAGAGAGACGTAAGAAATATGTAGACCAACGCCGGCGAGAGACTCCGGGTTACAATTCTGGTGACTTTGTACTCGTCACACAGCATTCCCTGAGCAATGCCACTAAAGGTGTGAGTAGTAAATTCGCGCCGCGACGTGATGGTCCTTACATGATTAAGAAACAACATGGTCCGTCATCCTATGAACTCGCCAATCCCAACAATCCTGATGTTGTGGTTGGAGTTTACCATTCTTCTGCTTTGGTACCTTATGTTGGAAGTGGTTCTGAGCTTCCGGACCCCGCCCAGCCTATTAGAAAAAGAGGACGGCCAAGAAAACACCAACCCGAGCCTATGAACGACAAGGTACGGGTAAGGAAGAGAGGCAGACCTGAGACCAACTCTTCTTGTCCTGGATCATCGTCGGGACGACTTCAGATCCAGAGGGGGAGACTGTAGCAACTCAACATCCTACAGCGCGCACGCGTCGCCCCTACTTCACAGCATTAGACGTCATTGAGGGCGGAGCCTAGCGCCCCGCCACAGACCGGCCGCTATATAAGACGAGCGCGCGCGCATCTGAGCAGAGTGTGTTCGCTGCGCTCTCGGACTGCTTCAGTCTCACTGGCTGGACAGCTTCGAGTACTAGTGTACACAGTTTTCTAATCTACCCACAGTGTGTAATTTGTGTTAGAAAACCTTCATAATAAATTAGTTATAAATTTATATAGTGTTTCTATTACATATTTATATTAAGCCTTTGCTTGTCCCCAAATATTTTTTTGGAATCAAAAAGATTGTCCACCTAATTCGCTACTAGCTGTCAATGAGAGCAAAGCCTTACTATTCGAGTTAAGTGCCAAGTTATATCCAAGTAGTAACAAGCTCTTTGTTTAACGATTCTAACTTGAACAGTGACTGTTTAATTTCAATTGCTCTACGCCTTTTAAGAGCTTAAGTGTCGATGTGAAAATTTTTAATTATCATGTTTTTGTTTTCGTTTGTAGTTCTTTGAATGTTTGAAGTGTTTCTTATTACTTAGTGATTCTTCAGTTATAACAAAATTTCAAATAGTTAAGTTAAGGGGTGTTCAAAAGGCTGGGAATTAAGTGAGATATTCCAATCTTTTAGACTAAGCCGATATTTTATTTTGATTAATGAGTTCATGTAGAAAATATAATAACGAACATTGAGAGTTTATTCTTAATAATGATATTTTATGTTTAGTAAAAACTCTATTTATTGTATGCCCATTGATGGAGAAGTAATCAATCTGTTACAACAACTAACACTTTCTTAAACTCCACATTACGGTCGAATTCCTATATAAAAATACATACATACGTTGTACATACTTTTACTACTAAACACAAAACCTAACTGTACCGAACATAAATCACGAAAAAATCCACTATTATCACGTTCACCCTACACGCAGTAAATCAAACTCTTATTTAATCTAACCATCACAAACTCGAGGGTTCAATAAAATCTCCAAAAGGAAGCCTTTTGAGAAAAACGAACATTCCAATATTATCTTAAAACAATCTCTTACCCAATCTTCGTCCGCAGTCTTAAAATTTCAAAACTCAATTAAAAGGAGTAATATTTTAATTGTCTAACTGATGAATGGACTGCCTCGAATGTTCTAGACACTTAATTGTTCTAGACAGGTAGATATCTGTCGAGATCCCGAAACTAATTTTAATTGATAAGACGGATTGGTTGTTGCTGTTCTTGGCTTTAGATAATTTATATTGTATAGGCGTTTTGTTTTACCGTATCTATTTTTGTGTTTGTCTGTTTATATCTGTTATTCTACCTAGAATAAACTAACTATCTGAAGCAATCAGAGACAAAACAAAAATATGCATAAAAAAACAAAAACGCAACGCTAATATCGCATCGTTTAAAAAAACAAAACGCAATCCGGTGTTGCAATTAAACGTAGGCAATGCTATCGCACCGACTTAGAACCGAGTTTAATTAAACCCGGGACAAGCCGGGCTTGCCCGGGTGGCCGGGTGCCCGGGTAAATAGCCCGCCGTGAGGACAAATCGATTGCATAACACGACGTAGAACCGGGAAGATGAGCCAAGATGCTCGTTTAGCAGTTTTTCAAAAGGTGGATCATAATGTCCGGGATTAATCAGCGCTTTCGCAAAAAAGATAATCTTGGACTTCTGAGTTTGAAGGCGGATTGGATTCCATTCTGTTTTTCTTTTTTGTTCTCTTTTGTTTTTTTTTTCGCTGCTGCTTTCAGGAATTAATGGATGAAACCTTTGTGTTATTGGCGATCAAGTTAATTGGATGTTTAAAATATCCGAAGCTCACTCACTTTGTTACCGGTGTTGTTTTACCGAAAATGTTTGTTTTCATACTCGTGTACTCAGACCCGGTTTCGTAGAAAACAAAATAATTGATCACTTAGTAACTGAGCAACAAGCGAGAAGGCAAAGTTGCTATCCAAAATTTTACAGCATAACTTTTTATGAGTCCTGCCATCCGCTTTATAATCTGAAACATTATAACCTTTTTACGCACGAGCAAAAACTCCCCTACAACAATAAAGAGCTGACTTTCGATAATCTTCCATTCCGTCAGCAATGAAATCATTCGCAATAACGTATCAGGATCGCGTAATCTCCCACTTGAGGACATCACTTTAACCTCGCCTGCTTCAATCACGAGCATTTTTGTACACACGAGAATACGCGAATCTTAAAAAAATCTCGATTCGCTATCGATCGTCGAACATCGGAGGGTAGTAACCCTACATCCACGAAGGCAAACGGTTCAGAAACTCGTACTTTTCTATGCAAACGTCGGTAGATAAGGCCCTCGTAAAACTGTATCGGTGGGCAAGGCGAGGTCTATCGCTTGGAAGTTATCGAATAGCTGTGCTAAGTCTTTGCTAGTGTTAATGGCTTTTGTATACAAAACTATAGTAAGGTCATATTATTTTACATTCGAAAATAATATTTTACAGTAAAAAAATACAAAATATCAACAAAACAGTTCAAATCAAACAATAAATGGATTATAAAATTCCAATTTCAAACGAAAAAATGTACAAAAAAAGAATTACTAATTTCAAAAACAATATGCCACGTCACTAAAACGATTAGCTGGAGCCATTTTGAATAAAAAATGTTCTAAAATACATTCTATATTTGAATTTGAAAATACAATGTGGCCAATTCGTGGCCAGCAATAAATTGAGATTGGACTCCGATTACAGTCGTACCATTTATCTTAGATCCCTGGTGGAATAAAGTTGAAAAACATCAAATTATTTATACTCATCTAATTTTTGTTTGCTACTAAGGTGATTCACCAGAATAAATGAGTGAATTTTTACTTACTCTCTATACTATTTTATACACCGTTCTTACCTAAAGGTGAAACAGGCTATTTTTTACTGACTGCTCAAAATTAGGATCTTAATATTTTTTTAGAAGAACATTCGCTCCGTTCAACTTCAATACCTCTTGTTTCGAAAAAGAGCACATTATGATAATAATATGAGCAGCAAAGGTAAAATTTGCTATTCCAATTTTAAAATCGGATTGTTTCAAGCCAGTTTGCCTGTTGCATCGCCGTTTCTTACTGCATAGAGGTTTTAATTCTATTTTAGTTTCAAGATCGGCAAAAAGTAGGTATCTGATTTTATGATACCCTCTAAAAGAGTCTAGAGTCTAGACGAACAAAAACTTGTTCAAGGTTACGACTGGATTAAGCTATCCGTTTTACTGTTCTAGGCTCCAGTACTCCAGTATTATATGTTTGCTTTCTAAGTGGTTAGGTATTCTATTTTGCACCTCGTTTCTCTATATCGTATCTCTATTTTGTAGTAGTAAAACACCCAAGTCGTTCTAGGTTTAAGCATTTTTGTATCAATAAAAAATATACGAGATTAATTTTAAATCAGTCTTATATAAGTGACCTCTGACTATTTAATACAGCGATTAAATATTTTCAACAATAAAAAACCTATAAAATCCATAAACCTTAAATTCCTTTTAAGATTCCATTCACAGAGGTCACTCTAACTATACGAAACCCGAATGCGGTAAACTCCCATATAATTTACGACCCCATAAAAAGACGTAACTTGACGTTACTGATAAATCAAGAGGTTGATCGGAAAATGCTATGATTAAATGGGTATAAACTATTTGTGTGTAGAAGAAAACTGTTCTTGATTTAGAATGATTTTTGAGATAATTAATTCGGTACCTAATATGATTCGAAACCAGTAAGCCTTTGTTCAGCTATTCCATGAGTCCATTGTAACTTATATCTTTTCCTTATGACAATAAATTATTTCAGCAACTATAAGTAGAGAAAACATTATTTTATACAATCCTTTTAAATCAATTTCAATCATGTTTGCCACGGTAAAGCTGGTACCCTGGTACCCTAGCGAGATCGCCTACTTTTTACCCGGCTGCGGGACGTAGTTCCCTCGGGACGCGAACAAAATTGCAGACGAAATATAGCACATAATATCCTACAGCATCGAAGTATATTGAGTCAAACATACAGGTACAAGTAGTATATTCACACCGTCTGATACCCCCGACAATACGAATTGACGTCTTTGAAAGCATTCACAGAACAACGGCACAACATGCAACCGTCGACCGCGTATACACAATATACATATACGTATATACAATATACATTACGTATAATTCAAATACGTGATCCGCAGTGACTACATATCTTTGCACTGCAGTGTACGTGCAATATCACACCGCACGTTTAGTACACTGCATTTCATAATTATGTAGGTAGGTGTAAACAGGAATATACGTGGGGTTTTTGGTCGAATATTTTTCTATGTTTAAAAAAAAACGTGGATTGTTGGCAATATTAGCTGGTTCTAGTTAAAACTTCTCACAGATAAATTTTTATCAAGTCCCAGTCGATCTCCCGCGGTTTTATCCGCGTCCCATCGGAACTACTGCCCTTACCGGGGTAAAATATAGCCTATGTTACTCGGAAAGAATAGCTTCCCAACAGTGGACTAATTCTTCAAATCAGTTTAATATTTTCGGATCCTTTTGGGTACTAACAAAAAAATATTTCTGTTTATTCTATTAGTTCAGAAAAGATTACAGACCTTTTTAATTATAATTCCGATCTTAAGTATGATGTCAAAACTAGTGAACCCATTAATTCGATTCCTCCTAACTTTCCTTTCAACATCCAAGTAACATGGAATCCTGAAGTCAGCTAGCGAATTGACGGAGAGGAGACTTGGATAAATTGCACGGAGGACTATTTGAGGAGACGAGGGGAGTGGGGGGGAGAAGGTGAGGAAATTCAAATTGGATTGAAGGAAATTTAGATTAGATTAGATTGAATTTCCCCTACACCTTGTTTAATTTAGTGTAGCAAGTGCGATACTGTTTTTTCCCAACTTTTTTTTGGTAATTGCTCGCACAATTGATGGTACAGGTAATTTTAGAAGATATTTTTTTGAATGTTATTTTTGCGTAATCAAATTTTGATGGAGTAACGTAAAATTTAATATACAAAATGACTGAAAAAATATTTTTCGACATACTCGGGGATGATTAATTTTAGAATTTGTTCAGCGATTTACTTTTATGCCTACATATGTATGTGTTGGTGTGTTCTGTGTATTTTCGTGAATGAAAAATGAAAATGGATCTCAAAATAACCTTTTTTTGATATAAATTGTTTACGCACCATGGTTGTTTGTATACCATATTTTACCTCATCTCTCTGTCAAGCAAATAAATCCTTAGCATAATATTTAAGAAATAATTTTTAATACTATTAAGGAAAAAAACAATAATAAACTTCCCATCTAATTAAAGAACTGAAATACTATCACCGAACTCATAAAACAACTTACCTCGCTGTCTTCGCTATGAAAAATGAAACATACGCGGCCAAACGAATTTCACCCCCACCGTTCGCCCCACCCAGCAGCCATGGGTGGGGTGGTGGTGATAATTACACCACAGTACTTACCAGATGAAAAATGGAAGCGGTCGCGTCGCAAAATGTTTTCTCAACTGGCAACACTGTGACAGCGTGAAAGTCTTTTTGATAACTAAATATAACCTACGTGGTAAAGGAACTCTTTATTTTCTATTCTGTGAACTCATTACTCAAAGTGGGTGGTCGGTTTTGTTGAAAAACTATTTAAAAATATTTTATTTGTTATTTTAATAGTGTGCCATATTTAGAACTTTATACGCTGTCTACATCTGTTACCGGTTCAGTTGGTTTTATTTGAAAGCCTTACGTAAGAAAAGTATTACAAATACTGTTCTTTATTTATACAAAAAAAAAATGTTGAGGCCAGACAAAATAAGAGATTCACTCATACATTACTTACGACAAAACCACAAACCAGCACTTATCTAGGCCTAGACTTTCAGTATAATGACCAGCCACTTCAAGAATTGTTCCAAAGAAATATTTTTTGTAAAAACCCAACAATATTGTGTTAAAAGAAAAACAAGGACCATCGTAGTACTTTTGAAAATGATTGATGACGCTGTGAAGGAGCTCGGCGAAAGAATTTTGATATAACTAGCTTTTCTAAGTAAGAAAAGAGTCTTATTACAGTATTATATTTTTATTTTTAAAGGTATTTTTCGAGATGGCAGAGGAAAATTGATTTTGTTGCCGTATTGTAGAATTTGGGATACTATTTTTATTTGATAACTTTTTGTGGATATCTTTCTAGTCTGTTAAAGTATTTACGTATTATTTCTGATAGTATTGTAAATGACCATTTTTACGTTAAATAATAATCAAAGTTGATTAACATTCGTATGTGACTCCATCAGTAAATTTAAAAAAATCTTATTCCTGAATTACCCCACTTGCTCAGGATTAGATTAATAAATCTACAAAAAAATAATGTCAAAACAACGTCACTCGAAGTGTACCATTCATTTCATTCATTGAATGAATGAAAACCTTTCCGATTTCTTGTGAGCGTGCGGTTCGGTATTTCATTCGTTCCATTCGCCACTGAGCGAAAAAAAGAACGCAGTCTAATTGCGAGTCAGGCTTTTACGTGATGGCCATTAAATCAGCGATGCGATGTGAAGACAAGCACTTATATGTCTCAAAAACATACTGCAGTAGCGTATTTACTTCAGTTCTTTTACTTTGATTAAGACTTAAAGGTTAGGTTTCCTCCAGACATTTTGCTTAACCTATCCAGAGGTACAGTCACAGATGTACTTGAAAAAAATGTAGCCTAAAAGGTTTCATAGGCCCATACAGTAGTATTCAATATAAAGTTCTTGACTCACTTGGCCATCACGCTCTGTCCTTCTATCCAACGTTTATTTCACCAACAAGAACAATTAATTTACATATTCTCAACCTTTTTTAATCTGTTAACCCTCATACCCTACCTCTATGGCCCTACACTTACATAGCATCTTTTTCCCTTCAGTTAAAGGACGATACTCGTGAATGACAAATTAGGAGTCCTCCCAGCGCACGAAATTGCTCCACAAGAGTATTTTATTGAATTCCAACCACTTTTTATACTGCGATCATATTCAATGCTATATTTAGAAAGCCTTTTATGGAATTTGCGATTAAATTTCTCGATTCTATATTTTCTAAATTATGGTTTCACTTTGCTTGTTCAATAAATCTTTCGAAGTTTTTTGTGTCGTGACAGTTTTGGCAAATTACAAAATACCAACAATACCTTTAAGAATAAAGTTATTTCTCTTACTCAGACATCTGCTTAAAGCAAATAGACCATATATTCTAAAATCTGGATTAGATTTACGTAAATAGTGCAGTGGATAAGAATCAAATTCACCATCTCTCAATCACCAAACACACCCACATTTTTGTTCTATTCCTTCTTAATAATATCCATGATAGCACTTGACCATCACTCCTTCTTCCTCAGGAAATTAAGCGACCTCTCAACTAACAGATTCCTTCACATTTGGTACTTTCCCTAATAGCGATATTCATCACAGCACCTAAAAATCTCCCTTGTTCCTCAGGAAATTGAGCACTGCTACTACCACGGCACGGTGAAGGACTACCCCGGAGCATCAGCAGCTTTCCACACGTGCAACGGCGTCTCCGGGGTCATCCACATCGGCAACGAGACCTTCGTCATCCACCCCTTCTACGGGGGTGACTTGTCGGTCAGTAACGCTTGCTTTTTTACCTAAAAGGCAAAAAGAATGGACATAAATATAGTTTTCGTTAAGCACTTTTCTGATAATGGCTACTACCGACTGCAAAACCGTCAAGAAGTATGATTAACATAATATTGGGCATTTTGAACTTGGACATAATAAAATTATTTGAGGAGAATTGGACTTGGTTTGCCAACTTTTAGGTAGAAACATACCGTATGATTTCATGAACGTCCATTCTTTTTGTCTAAATATTGAGTTTTAATAAAAGTGTTTTTACAGGTATTGAGTTTGATAGATACGTCATAATTACAAACAATTAGACATAACAAAAGTGTTGAAAATGTTGAGTACAAATGTTTTAAGTAGTAGATTTCTTCTGTAGGTAATATATTTTTTCTATATGGCAAGGTAATTGTTATTCATCAGAATTATTGTAAGTAATATTTTTAGCTAAACCGTATTTGAGCCGCACGAGTAACGGATTTTTAAATAAAATTATATTAAAACGAAAACTCCAGAATACTACAAAATAGAATTCTTAGAAACAGTTGTAACGAAAGCCTCATATTCCAAGAAAAATATTCTCATTTTCTTTTAACCAACGTTTACTGAGATTAAATCATTATACTCTATTAAGTACTTTGATTAAAATCGGGCCTTAACTTATTCCCAGCTTGGCCTCAAGTTGGCCCCAATTTGGCCTCAAATAGGCACAATAATTACAGCCCCACTTAGCCGGGCGAAATTAAAAAATACTTTTTATTTGTAATCTGTTTCTGTAATAGTCCAATTAAAGTGAAATAGATTAGCTTTTTTATTTAGAGAGCAGTTAATTGAAAAGTCCAAAGTTGGGGGTAGTTTTTGGTTAGTTTTTTTCATTTAATCTAGGTGGGCCAAATGGTGGAATGGCGGAGTATTATGTTGAGATAGACTGGGTTAGTTTAATTGATTGAATTTGATTGAAAAATTATCATGACATGAAATCGCATTAGTTCGATTTGTTGAACATGGAAGGAATTTCCAATATAAAAGTTTTTAATGTGTCATGTACTAGTACGTACGGCTGATACAGACCACCAAAAAGTTTTATAGGTTATACGACCACATTTAAAATAAAATAATAGCCAACCATCGGGCCACCTCTCGGCGAAGTTGATCTTCCGTTGGTGCCCTAAAAAAGACAGATTGTCTCGAAGTAAGTAAAAGACTATCAATTTTATACACAAAAACATATGAAAAAATATACAGAAACCTATACAAAAACAAGCTCCCATGTACCGTTTTAAATCCATCACAGAAAATTGCGTATAGCCGAGTCGGTCTGTGTCCGCTTCGAGTATGTAGGTGATCAATCTTATCTCAAGTATTTTGTTTCGTTTTTAAAAGAAAGTTTATATACCTAAACGTTTTATATGCTATTGGGGATAGATGTCTGGTAAATTGAAACAATGTGGGCGTTGTTTTGTACGGTGGAATTCTAATGGTTAAATGTTTTAGTCGCTGAACTGGGTTGGTTTACTTATCGTTCATACTTTGACATATCGAACTAAGGACGGAATGATATAGTTTTTACCAATACAATTAAAAAAAGAAAAGACTGGATTAAACAAACTAATAGTAGGCACATGCTGAAACGCCTTTTCAGCAGTTGCTGTAAGTTTGATCCATGATAATCCGAATATAATCCCTAAGATTTATTATTGAAATAAACTTTTATACCTAATAATTCCAGGCTGTCAACAACTTTCCTATACAAAATACTTGTCGTACGTTACCAAAAATTCAGTAATACAGGAGTAAGTAAAAACGCGTCAAAAAGAGCTATTTATGTTATTCACAAGCATTTTCTTTAACGACTCGAATTCTTTTCATGTGCCTACTTTCGATAAAAAAATGGTTTACATTTGTAAGCTTCCAAGATTGCTTGGTATAAGCGATAAGATATAGCGAGAGCGGATAATAGTGCTTATCCCGAGGTCTATCTCGGCAGTCCAAAACTCTAATTTGTAGTAACCTTTATATACTTTACAAGCAACTAGCAACAAAAGCAAAGGACCAGATGTGCAAAAATAACAAATAAATTGTGAAGACATGCTATATTATAATATCATATCTTAAACTTTGACCCTTCAATCAGAACAAATATAAAGCAACAGGCGTGCTAATCGATCAGTCAAACGACAACTACAGTTTTACAATATTGATATATTAGACGGCAGTTAACACAGCCTCACAAAAAACAAAGTATAAAAAATGTCTCAGAGCACGTTTCCAACTTCAATACAAAAAAAACCCGCTCCGCCTATAACTCGAGCCAAAATAAAATTTATTAAGGGCGCGCACAAATTTGTCGTTGACAAGTATAACACATTCACACTCCACGAAGCCCTGATTGCAGGGTTACGTATAAGCACCTACAGAAACAGGGTTACGTATAAGTACCTACAGAGGGTTACGTATAAGCATCTACAGTAACAGGGTTACAGGGAATTGACAAAACATCGCCCTGAAAGAAACCATAATTTATGCCGCAAACCGTGGGAGAAATGGCCTCTTTAATATTCAAGCTTTTAACACTTCGCGCGTTGCTTCTGTCTTGTTTATACCGATACTGTTATACAGACTATATAGGTACCTATAGGGTGTTGTGTATCAAGAATCTTTATTTTCTTATTAATTTATAGATTGGAACAGATTGTGACATTATTTTCATTTGTTTTGTCATTGTCAACATGGTGTTGGTTAATCTTAATTTGACCAGTTAACTGCGACATATCAAACCTATGTGATAATTTAAAAGTTTTAGTGAGCTGTAGTGTAAATCGACCTGAAAGTATCTACCATGATACAAACATTAAGTTTAAAATATTTAGAGTTACTTAAAAATTTTATTTTGTTTTTAAATTCCAAGTTTACTCTTGAACTTAACTAAACTATAAACCTTTAATAGCCGATAAAAATCAATTCTATTAAAACGCAATAATACCCTCGACAAATAAACACATAACAAATTCACACCATAATTAACAATTAATAAGCATAACATTAAAACTATTTCACAATAACAACAAACATTTTTATTTCAATTATTTCCTCATAATTGAATTTTCATTGGATAAAATACGCGCGCAATATTTGTAATACAGGTAAACATAATGAAGTATAATTGATAATTAATAAAGAGAGGCCTCGGCTCGCATCATTTTATTGTAATTAAATTACTGTGATGTTATTAATTGTGTTATAATTATAAAGGTACCTTGTCATTATTAATACTGAGTGAAGGCCGTTTTGGGAGTGCTTGATGTCACATACATACATGTACTACATGTATGTATTTATGTACGTGTATTCGTAGACACACACAAACTCAATTGTTCTCCAAGGTTCTATAGTGATTTGATTCGTGTATTTGAGTGTCTGATTTTCAATTGTTCAATAAAAGCAATGAATTTTTACATATCTTTGGAGAATCTAAAGGCAATCTTGGCAAGCCAAAAACATATTGCGTTACAAGTTTTAGTTTAACTTAAGAAAATTCAATAGCTACATTAACTACACTCCTTACTTCAAAAAACGTCAACAGATAAATAATCCATCGGGCACACTCACAAACAAAGCGGGTACACACACATTGACAGCCAGCTATAAGGCCCGGTGCAGACAATAGCGCCCTTATCTCCCGTGACCCGCGAAACAAAAGCGCTGGAGGGGCAAGATTAATAGATCGCCGTTATTGTGTTCTAGCCTTATGATCACCTGCCCGAAGGACACTTTGATGTTAGTATCAATCTGAATTTTGAATCAGCTTAAGTTTATTTCTCTATGGGAGATGAAGAGAGTGTTTTATTATCTGTATCAGGTTGATAAGAGATTGGGCTGACAGATATTCGCTGTTGCCTAGGTAATGAATACTTAAAGCCTTCTTTGCTAGATCAACCTTCTTTTGATCTATGGATAAGATTTGGTATTCTATATAGTACCTAAATCGTTATAAGGAGGAAATTCTTTACAGACGCCAGGAAATCTGACAACCAGACTTACAAAAGGTTGCATGGGTGACTTTGTTGAGGGGGTCAGATGGGCATTCACTCCATGTGAAACTATGGTACTATGGTGCTGCCTCCGTTAGACTGGAAGCCAACCCTAACATAATTGCGAAAAGGCTAGGTACATTACACCATGATACCCAAAACATTACAACAAAAAACTTTTACACCAAAAAAAAACTTGCAAAACATTTTCGCCCCATCATAAAAACGGGCAGCTTAATTCAAGGGGACAATCCACTGATTTATACCAACGTTTAAACAGAGGCGTTTACTCTCTGTCACTCTAGTCCGTAATAAGTACACATCAAATAGGTAGGCACTAAGTTTGCCAGTCCGTCCGTTGCGTCACGCGGGACGTGCGAGCAACGTGATAATCCGGACCCTTATCGCGAGGACGCCATAAATTTGGCACGTTGGGCCCGTGCAGAAAGTGACACTTGAGCTTGGGGATTTTTTAATAAGGAATGTCTGTCTAAGAAGTTTAAGCAAAGACAATATCTTGATGCAGTATTTATGTCAAACTAGCGGCCCGCGGTACAAAAAATGTGATAAATGAAGAACCGCTCGACCGATTTTGTTCAAAATTCACCTGTACCTAAATAAATAGTCCGAACAAAGTCTAAACATTTCGTTTGGATAGGTGATCCCTTTCTTGAGTTATAAAATTACAACAAAAAGTGGCATAATTTTTTATATGTATGTATGTACAATAAAAAAAATATGTAAATAGATTTTGTAGCTCTAGCTTGAAAGTAAACTATTTAGTAATAACTAAAAGCATTTAGCAAGAGCGAGTCTTTGTAAAAATATTTAATTTTCCCTCCATTAGAATATACAGCCAACAATTTTCCTACACGTTCGGTTCTAAGACATAGCGTTGCGATGCTAACGCTATATATTATCGCAATAACAGTAGCGTGCGAGGAATATGACGTAATAATGTAAACTAAAAGAACTGGAAAACAGTACTGCATATTCAGAAGGTAGATATATATATTCATGAAGTTTTCTTACGTTTCAGTAGACGTGAATGTTGTATGTGAGGTATGATTTACAATATCACGCTTGTTACGTGGAGAAGAACTTTGAGTTTCTTTTTCTACACATTGCTCACTTTTTACACATTTTCTCTCTCCCACTTTAAGTTGATCTGCAAAGCCAACTTTGTTGGAGTCGCTTTTCAATCTACTCAGATGTACTGGTCTTTCATCGCTTAACATCGCTATCTGACCGTCACAACCCAGCTACAACCCGATACTCCTGGGTAAGACTAGTTGTCAGACTGGTGGCCAGCGGTAACGACTGCCAAAGATGTTTAAATAACAGCCGAGTGAGATCTTTTGAGAGTCTTTTTAAGCCTACGATAAACGCTTACCACATGATCGTAAGATCAGCCGGGCCTTTACTTAGCAACGAGCCCTCCTTTCTAATACTTGAAGAGTACTACAATAATTTAGTAGTGACGTCACAACACTTGACCCTCCCGCGGCGACGTTTGTCACGCTGGCTGTAATCCGCGCAGTAATTGCGCCACGCTCCCACGCTCACGTAATATTCTAACAAATTGTTGGGATCAACCGTTTATTATTTATGACACACTGTCAACCCTGCTACACGGATTTTAGTGTGTTTAGTTAAAATTGTCGATGGTCGATTTATTTTTTAAGTGTTAGTGAAATATCGCGCGTGACGAACCGGGAAAAGGCTAGGCAAAAATATAATAGCTAAATATATTTTATATAAACTTTAAAATAAAAACATGTTGCAAAAATTCGTTTTTCAGAAATGAAATGAAATGAATGAAATGAATCTGCTTGAACATAAAATTCTGAATAAAGTACAAAACTACTGAGAAATTCCAGATGAGTTGGCGCATGCACAAAATTATATTATAACATGAATATTTAATTTCAAAACACACACATTTTGCTTCATCAAATACGTATCACTAATCGTGTTACAATTACAAAGTGTAAAACTTTTCTCTAAAATCCTGTCAAATATTTCTATTATCAGCTTTAATTTCAGTGCACGAGTGTTGCAAAATATTCATACTTGCTGTGTTTATCATTATTTCAGTATACATTTAATACAATATACGCTTGTTTCCCGCGGTTCCACCCATGTCCCAAAAGAACCACTTCCCTCATCTAGTTAAAAGTAGCCTACAGTTTTTAGATTGTCTGTTAACATATTTAAATAGGTTTTAGTTTTTCCATAAAAGCCACACAGACATGATTACTAATACATTTACAATATAGTTAACTAAAGATTAGTTTACATTTAACAAAGATTGATACATACATTACTAAAGTCATGTGTCTCCTTAATATTCCCATTAAGCGCTCACCATGAAAACATAATCTTTTGAATCCATTACTTCGCAGTCACCCACAGAGTCGTTATGGCCTATTTATTTAGCAGTTTAAAACTCATAAATTACAGTAAAGCCACCAGCGAATTACAGTTAATTACAGAGTGTGCCCAATTGTAATTTAGTCGGTTGAGGATTTTTTTTTGGATTTTCTGCTATTTGAATTTCGGTGAGATGGTAATTGGGATTTGGTATAATATAACAAAACGAAAAAGAAGAATAACATTCTTCTTGTATGGTATACTATAACATATAGAAGAATATATTTCTTCTTTGTAACTTCGGTTATGTAACCTTGGTTGTTAGATCTTGAGTGATTATTATCGAGTAAAGAAAAAAGGTTGTAAAAATGAAAAGTACTGATTTTAATTTTAATTTTGAGTGGGGTGGATTTTTGTTTTAAATATAACTAAGTCAGTAATACAATTACCCTAACATGAATTAATTGCTCTTTTAAATAAATAGACAGCAAAAATAAAAACTCATATTCACCATAGAGCACAATAAAATCCAACAGTGCAAAAGGAGCATTATAACGATAATCGCCACCGTTTAATCGCAGAGGACTCCTCGCATTATCGTTGACCTCCAAGCGTACGTGCATATTATACCGGCATAATTGTACAGATTGCTCCTCATTAAAGGACAAAATATTTAAGTGGCAGCCCCTCTTGTGACAGTATCCGTCTTCATTTTAAACGCCAGTTTAATTTTTCACTATATTCATTCGTGTATCTGTAATAGCAAAAATATTGTAAAT
Organism: Helicoverpa armigera; assembly: GCF_030705265.1. NCBI lineage: Eukaryota > Metazoa > Arthropoda > Insecta > Lepidoptera > Noctuidae > Helicoverpa > Helicoverpa armigera. The sequence goes on from NC_087128.1 coordinate 965,941, forward strand.
GTGAAAGTTTTTGACTTTGTAATTTGTATGTTTCGATATTTATTTCTCAAGCACGCTTTAACGGCTGAACAAAGTATAAAGAACAAAGTAATTAACATTTAGGAGATTTTTTACGAAACTATTTCACTGGGGTCGCTTAAATCTCTGTTGTATTTTTAATTTACAATCAAAAGCAATAATATTGTACACTGTGCCATTTAACAGTAAACCGGATCCCAAAACTGGATTATTGATATAAGCAATTAAACGTTATTTTTTATAAGTTTCTACATATGTTGCTCTTGACTTGAAACCTGGGTGGCAATGTAGGGTTCCCTAATACCATGCGTACCCATCTGCCTACCCCAGTTCATTGCGAGAATCGATTAACACATGCGATTATTTACGATTTATCGTCAGAACATTCGAATATTCGTTACAGTCGGGTCGCAACAACCCTGTGATTAGCCTGGCGTACAGAAAAGTAATTACTATGAACCAAAAACCGATGCTATTGGTGTATTTTTCGGAAACGATTCACAGTCAAATGTTTGTAAAGTAAATTGATGGAACGAATGGGAATAACATTTTTTTATTTAAATTTTAATGTTGAAGTGAAATATAATTTTATTTTATTTAACTATATTTGAAATGCTAAACTTATCAAATCATAGGGTACTGTTTATTGGTCAAATAAAGATGACAAAAACCGTGAACTAGCACGAAAACAATTATGCTGAGTTCAAACGAAGACTAATTTTAGCCACCTACATTTCTACGGCATTCCCGCGATTCATTTTTTATGTGCCATCGTATAGGCGGCTAAAGACTAGTCTCTTCTAAAAACAATTTAAAAAAACTAAACTAACGCATCAAACACTACCAAACTAGTTAGTACGTCAGTCACCACCAACACAAGTACACAACCAGCCCAATGATTAACATTATTCCTTCATTCCTACAGAATAGAACCGTTGGAACATTAATCACGGCGCGAAGAAACTGACGCCATAGTGACTCGCGTTTTACCAACTTTGAGATGAGACTTCGCTAAGGCTCACTATTTGAGTACTTCGTGACTCGACGAATTGGCACGAAGTGGCTGTTCTTGAGATTTTGTATTGCCAAAAAATATTTCTTCTAAAATGTATTACGGAGTTGTGTAGTACACGTGCCTGGTTTTCGGCCTTGGTCTTTTTTTAGATTTTTTTAGTTTTCCTCGTTGTATACAGGTCTAGCTTTTGCTTGTGGTTCCACTTTCGTCCCTTAGGAAATAACAGATCAAAACTTCTTGAAGAAGATCTGTCTAATTCTTCGAATCTTGTAGCTTCTGAGAATAGCACGTTCAAGCAAACAACACCTCAATCTTTTGATTAATGTAAATTTAATCTTATTGATCGACAAAATGTCCTTAGTTTTTATTTTTTGTGGGTTTCCAACTCAAAAACTTGCTAACTACCTGCTAAACTACCTTTAGTTCCATGGCATTTAAATTCTACACAATTCGTGGTTACTTTATGAGGTAAATAGCTGCTGAAATCACAGGTGTGTTTCACTTAAAAGTTTATAGCTAAGATGCGATGCATACTTACTGAGTTACGAGACACGGAATATAGATGCAGATCCCGTCGCACTGAGGTGCATTGTGTCAATCTTAAACATGTATTGGACGAGAAACAACAGAAGGTCGTGTGTCGGGTGTATCTCATCGGCACTTTGTATAACGTGTCTTAGCTTGCAAAATGGGTCAGAATTTTGTATGGTCAATATCTTCATGCAGCTAGAAAATATTAACTGTTTTGTAGCACTTTGTAAACTTAAAATTAACTGAACATTAATAGGTACATATGCAAGCTAATACAATAAACAGAAACTCTATAAGTCGGTCTGGCTTTCACGTCAAAATTACTGAACTAATTTAAATGGATACATGGTACATGGATAGTCTAATCCTCCATATAAGAAAAGCAGATTTAGTAACAAAATGAGCGATAGATTATATGTATTTTGTACATATTATAATATAAAACCCAACTTACATCCCAGCTTCTGACAGCACTTTCAAAACGTTGCCTGTTAGAATAATTACGGCGTAACTATTTTAAACTCGGACTTAACTTGGCTCATAGTCACGCCACATGCTTAGAGGCTGCATTCAGATGTTCTAGATAAAGTTAGGACGTCTAGCCAAGTTCGTGCAAGTTGTGAACAGCACCGTATTAGGCGTTAACTCGATAATGTTGGCGCTTTTGTCTGGAGGTAACCAGTTCGAGGCGGTTTGAGGATACAAAATTTAAGGGTGCTGATTTTGATGTGATTTTGGTAATGAGTTGTGATATCTGTTCTGTACATGTATGAAATCAGAGTGAGTTTGTTTGTTTCTCACGCTTTGACAGTCTAATAACGGACCTTTATGAGATGTAGTTTGCTATGAAAGTAGATGGGAACCTGTAGACATGGCAGGCTTTTTAATTTGCTGCAACAAACCGCGCGAAAACTGCCCATAAGTACTTTAAATAAGTAAAGACGAAACATTTTAAACATACCAAGTACACCAGTTACGAATATAAATTCCATCAGCTACAAAACATAATCAAAATCTAAGACAATCCACTTACAAAAGGAAAGCAATTGACAATACGGAAATACAGAGGAAAACTAATATCGCAAATAATATTCTGGGGCTGTCCTGTTCCCTGATCCTCTTACAGTAATCTCCTTGAGAACATTCCAATTGTTCGGAGTACGGAACCATATCGTATTAGTGCTTCACTCTATATGGATTTAGGGAACCCTACTTTTCTTAATGACCGCTATTTTTTAAGTCTTTGAAAGTCGCGTTTTTGAAAATCCACTCCATTGTTTTTGGTTTTGTTGTTCGTTTTTTTAAGCTTTCGTTTTGAATAGAATTGGATGGGATAAAATATTGTCTATTCTATCCTGTTAGTTTTAAAATAATTGTAAAGCTGCTAATTCAAAGGCATGCTATTTAATGCATTGTTTGTGTCTTGTGACACATTTTTTAAAACCTTCTTCCAACATTTAAAATCTCTGGTATGTTTGTACCATGACTCGCACTTACCCACCTGTCAAACACACTACAAAAAGGGTTATTCATTTGACAGCTAACACGTGTACACTAACTGTCAAATACACTCGCACTTTCTACAACACTCGGCAGGTAGATTACAGAACTCCTCAAGCAGTAAATTAATATCCAGTGAGAACAAAATGACTAGCCCAGAGGTCATACGCAAAATCTCCTAAGAAAGTAGCATACCACAATGCGCGTGTTCGGGCGTCGAGGCATATTACTAGCTCCATCCTCATACGCCATCTTTGGAACCAAATCACTAATCATTCAAGACCAATCTTTGACAGATTCGCCTAGATTTGATAAGGAACGCGAACGCCTCGTTAGTTCTAGTAACTGTTCGTTTTGATCACGCCTGCCCTACATTACTTGACCTACAAGAAGGCATCAGCTGGCCTATTTTATGGCATCTCTTAACTTACCTTCCTCCGTGCAACCGTCAATCACTCCAAAGAAAATTATAACCCAAAACTGCTGCAGCATCGCACGGTGACGTTAACCCTAAAACTGGTCGCGTAATAACGGCGTGACGTATTGTATAACACGTGTTCTTGTCACGCCGGAGCCACATTTGTCACGCCGGCGATAATCTGCCCCACACAGCCCGACTCTCTGTTTTGCCCAACACATGTATCACAAAATTATGTGGTCACGCTATCTATAATATTGTCGCCTCCATACTACTGCCTTTGTGTTTGAAATGAGATTTTTATCGCGCTGACTGTCTCTTTGTATGTAAATTTGTAGTGTATTCGATAAAAATTGTGTCCAATATACGGCTTGGGTTTACTATTTTTAGCGAGTTGGTTTATTGGTGGCTGTTCATAATGAATATTTATTTTTGTAAAAAAACTTTATTCCCTTAGGCGGCCGTGGTCATACATATTAATATTTCGCAGCACTTCGGGAAACCATGTGTTGACAGTACATATTAAAAACAACATCGCCTACATCAATTCAATCACTTCATACCTCGACCATATGCCTACGTTTGATAAACTAATTATCGAAATAACATCACGCTATAATTGGTTCACTTTAATTTCCATTGATCAGGACCGAGCATGCGTGATAATAACAATGCCTGACGTTAAGCCTACACGGGTTCATTGACCCGCAAATTGTATCAATCATTGTTACAGCACGGCTCAACTTTAGCCCATAATTATACGAGCATGACTAAAATATACGTTCACTTACGAAAATGTATGAAAAAGTATAAAAGTGCGAATCACGCTGTATAGAGCTCCCCTTATTCCTGTGATTAATATCAACGACGCAACTCTGTCTTTAAGTGTACCACATTTTTCAAGCCAAAGCATTTATGGTTCGTGAAGTACTGTGCGCGAATGTACTTTTATGTACAGATGTGTGTGTGTGAGAAGTGTGTTAGTGTGTGTAGTGTCCTCATTACGCTCTTGTTTATTATAAGGGGAAAACTTTATGAGTATTAGAAATGATGATAAAGTATATTTTTTAATCTTCCGCTACAGTTAATTGCGGTGCTTTTCTTGGAATAACAATGAGTGTTTTTATTAAATGTTTATTCTTATATTCAAGAGGGGACGACTACCTTTATTATAAGCCTGATTAGAACAGAAAATACAGAACAGACCTAACTGCGAATAGATAGATTTTGCAACAACAAACGTTTCATACAAAAACTCACCAAACACTTTTGACATTATAAATTAATTCTCAAACACACAAAAAAAGTATTTTTAGGTACAGATTGATCACGTAGTTATCGATTTTCATTATATTTCAGCAATATACTCAATGATTTCAGTTATTTATCTAATGTCACGTCATTACGCATAAATCCAAGATGGCGTGACGATGACGTCACGAGCCAAGCACCGCTTAATGATGCACTGAACCAAACGCAGATAGCACTGTGTAACGCAAACATTGATATTTGGCTCACTGTGTGCACACTGGGTCGAGTACACCTCATTGGACAGTGGTTACTGATTTTCGGTAATAGTTATGTATAGTGGGATAATTGTGTAGAGAAGGGAATTAATGAGTTATTCCCAATTTGTCACTAGTACCGATTGGTCACCAACTATTTTTTCCATACACCAATTCCCAATTGGTCATTCGAGCAAAATAAATAATTTAATATTTAAAGGACCATGGGCAAAAATGTATGAAGCCTGGGCTCACCCACCAACAGAGATGAGACCACTTTGAATATACTTGTAAAGCACTAAATATAAAGATTTTAACTAATTTTTGCGAAGAATCCATGGGGTTATTTTGCTATAAATATTTTTCTCCAACCATAAATAAACTAATATTCTGCAAAAAGTAGTGCTGTTACGGCATTGTAGGTTTTGTTACTGAACACCTTTAACTAGTTTTAATTCCAGGTTTAATGTATACATAAAAAATAAAAATAAATAACTGTTAGCAGCTGCAGTTAAAATTATTTTTGTTAACATTTCAATCAATATCAATAATAATGTCGTCTAAATATCCTGCCGGTGGATTAAATTGTGTGTGCCTGCCTAACCCTAGATACCATATTATTGAAATGATATGAGCACAACTTCCTACTGTGCGTCTACCTGTTAGACACGAGCAGTAATACTGAGCGATGGCATCTCGACCCATTTCGTTTCTGTTAACCAGAATGTATACGTAATATGTACGTGCACGAACATGTCTTGACTGTATCCTTCTTCTTAATAGCCACACATTTTGGTGATGGATATTGCAATTATCAATCAAAAAGTTCCAATTGTCGTTACCCATCAGAATATGTTCTTGGCAAACTCTGAAAAGCAAAAAAAAACTATTCTTAGGTGCATCGGCCTAGAAGTCAGTGTCTAATGGATGTTCCTGAGTTTATACGCCACCGACTTCTATGCCGATGCACCTAAGAATAGTTTTGCTTTCAGTGTTTTGGGAGTCGGTTTTATTTGTTTGTAAAAGTTTTTTTTATTTTGGTTTTCAGTGACAAGCATAGTTGTCACTATCCGCATTGTGGAAAGTTCCCATCAATACGAATAATATAAGCCCAAACACGAGGTAGTTTAATATGTAAGTTGTCGAGTTCCCTCGACCTTCTCCGGTCTCCATCATCAGGTCAGCTCCAAACCTTCACTGTTGCATAGTGTTATCAGACGTACACCTCACTGTCAAGTTTTTAACCTATGCACACCTACAATTTTCGAAAGTTGCCCTCGATTTCTCAGGGGTTCCATCATCAGAACCTGACCTGGTGATTATGAGGTGGTCCCATAATCCTAGCATAATCAAATCCTGCGAATTAGGTTTTATGTCATGAACAACCAAGCGCACTACGATTCCTAACAATTGTCCTTTTCTACAAAACCTATTTAAGTGCATATCTTTTTTTTGCCATGGAATTGAAGGTAGTGCCCATAGTAACAATTTTAGTACAAACAAAAACCTTCACAACGGCATATGCTACAACTCTGTTGGACAATGAGCCCAACTTGACTCATGGTCCTTTTGGGTTCCGATTCGTCACCCGCATAAAATTTCACGTATCAGAGTACCGTCAGAAATAAAAGTGTTAGAAGAAATTTTAAATGAAAAACTTCGATGTACGTAAAGGTATAGCTCTCATATAAATATAATAAAATTTACATTAACACACAGGTGAAGACAACTTGGGCATTTTATAAACCCGAAAATGTGACTCGATACTTTTTGTGCCGGTAACAAAAGTACCAGGGGCCCATAAGTAGCAAAGAGATTGTATACATAAAAATGATGAATGATGGTGTAAATTAGTATGTTTATCTACAACTAGCTTTTGCCCGCGACTTCGTTCGCGTGGAATAGTGACTTTCGGCAGATTTTTGGTTAGACCAATAGATGGCGCTATATGTCCGGAATAAATTTTATTTTTTATTTGTATATTTCTTTGTAATAAAAACTATCCTATGTCCTTTCTCAAGTTCCAAATTATGTCTGTACCAAATTTCACACAAATCGGTTCTGTAGTTTAGGCGTGATGAAAAGACAGACAGAGTTACTTTCACATTTATAATATTAGCAGGGATGTCAGTGAGGAAGGCAATCCGCAGCAACCAAACAAACAGATTACCTACAGTTCAGTTCGAAGGTAATTAACTGGCGGAGAATCTTAACACCGCGATTCAGAAATGAGACGAAAATGCACAGCGCCATCTAATAGCGGTAGGCAGAACTTCTCAACATTTAGAACTAAACATTATTTTGTTCGTTCCATTACGTACTGATAGGTTCAAACTAATACATTTTACATCCTTCATCATCCCTTATTTTATCACCCGTGGGGGTTGAATTAATCAAAATCGTATTTAAGCGAACGTCATCATAAAATTCTGATTCGTCATCAGGACTTCTTCATAAAATCTAAGAAGATGTATACAAACTTTCATCCCCTATGTATCCCCTTAGGGATGGAATTTATCAAAATCCTTTCTTAAGGGTTGCCTACGCCATAGTAGCTTTATGCATGCAAAGTCTCAGTCCGATCGGTTAAAAATTGACAAAGTTTCATACAAACTTTCATCCCCTATTTTATCCCCTTGGGGGTAGAATTGATCAAAATCCTTTCTTAGCGGATGCCTACGTCATAACATCTACCTGCATGCCAAATTTCAGCCCGATCCGTCCAGTGGTTTCAGCTGTGCGTTGATAGATCACTATGTCAGTCAGTCAGTCAGTCAGTCACCTTTGAGTTTTATATATTTAGATTAGGAAAAAAACGTAAAATCCTGACACTCTTGACTGCTATACTCCTGTAAGTTATGCGGTCCTAGTACACGGTGGGCAGTTCCATGGACACTCGTTGATTGGTATATTACTCATCTGATTTATGCGATCCTGGTATTTTGGTTTTGGCCGTGCGGTGTGTGACGCCGTTGAAATCGCGATTTTATTAATAGCGTCTTGCCATATTCGGTAAAAACATAAACAAAATAAATAAAAAAAAACATATTACAATATTGTAAAGCTTATCTTGTTGACAGTACTTTTTACAAAATAAAGTACGGATGACCAATTGGGACTAAGCAAAATAAAATATTTCATTGAATGACCAACTGGGACACGTTTTTTATGGATGCCAAATCACTAAAATGACGAATCGGGCATAACTCGAATTAATAACTGAATTCTGTGTTAATTGACAGATATTTTTTTTGAATTTTCCTAAATTTTACAAAGTTTTTTGGCTCGGTTTCAGTCACAAGCCCATTTGACGGGTTACAAGTCAAAAAAATCAAAAAAAATCAAAAAGGTTTTATTTCGTTATTACACGATTTAACAATGTTATACAGTGGGTGGCGTCTCCTTTTAAGCATATAGATGCCTGTGCCAGGAGGCGCCGCTCTTTTATATCTTACAATTTTAATAATTAATTAATAACTTAAAACTAGATAATTTTAATATTTGGTATGTGTGTGTGTATGTAAGTGGTGTGTGTGTGTGTATGTATGTGGTGTGTGTGTATGTATGTAGTGTGAGTGTGTGTGTGTGTGTATGTAGTTCACATTACATTTAATAAAAGATTTTCCACATCATCATAGCTTAAATTGTTAATCCATTTTGTCAGTAAAGTTTTACATTCTTTAAAAGGTTTGGTATGTATGTTTATTTGTTTATTTATTTTGTTGTATAGGGTAGATGAGCGTTTGTCGTACTGAATGTTAGCGAATTCTGTTTTTACAAAAGGGATACAGGCAACATTGTGTTTTTTCCTTCTTCTGGCTGATATATCGGAAGTTAATGGTGGTATGGTTTTATGTTTTTTAAGTACTAAGTGTATGATATATAATTTACGAACTGATAATAAATTGCAAATTTGGTATAGCTCATAAGTGGGAAAGGTCCTTTTTTTGAAGTACATTACTTTTATTAATGTCCGTTGCGCTCTTTCAAGGTCAAGAAAACGTGTTTTTCGGGCTCCTCCCCAAATGGGGATACAATAGATGATCACTGATTGAACCAGCGAGATATATACATCATTAAGAAGATTTCTAGATATACCACTCCTTGGGACTATGTGTCGTAAAGTTTTAAAGATCCAAACAAATTTTCTTATTCTCGCGGAGATTTTTTCGATTTGAGGATACCAGGACAGGCTTTGGTCCAGTGTTATACCTAAGTACTTGACTTGGTTAACTTTGTTGATTTTTGGACAGTTACAGTGATGATCAACCGCACTCCCACACTCATGTATTTTTATGCTGAACTCAAGTTCTGGTTGAACGTTTTTATATATTGAGAAGCATATATAGTTGGTCTTGTTTGTATTTAACGTAAGAAGATTAGTTTTTAGCCATGAAGCTACTTGTATCATACCTTTTTCTGAGTTTAGTTTGGTTTCAGCCCAAGTTGTGCCAGTGAAAACGATAGCTGTGTCATCGGCGTACGAAAAGATTTTTCCTTTGTTGAGTGTCACATAAGTCGTTCATGTATATCAAGAATAAGGTAGGACCCAAGACGCTTCCTTGAGGCACGCCGCATGTCACGTCAACGTCCTCACTAACAACAAAATTATCTAACTTGACCTGCTGCTTTCTATTTGTCAGATAATCAGAAAATATAGATAGTTGAGTACCTCTAATACCAATCTTTTCTAATTTTTGGACGAGTATGGGAATGGAAACCGTGTCAAAGGCCTTTTTTAGGTCTATAAAGACCGTTAAACACCTAGTTCCTTTATCGAGTTCTTTTACGAGTAATGTAGTTAAAGACGTGACGGCATCTTCTGTAGATACGCCGCGTCTAAAGCCAAATTGAGATGGAGATAAGATGTTGTTAGTTTGAAGGTAGTTTAATAACCTGGAATTAAGAATTTTCTCTAATATTTTTGCTATAACAGGAATAACAGAGATAGGCCTGTAATTGTTAACGTCATCTTCTTGCCCACCCTTGTATATGGGGGTTATTATTGATTTCTTTAGCAAATTAGGGAACGTGCCTTGTTTAAAACAAAGATTGACTATATGCGTTATGATTGGAATTATTTCATATTTTACATGTTTAAGGTACCTAGTGGATATATTATCCCATCCTGGGGCGCTATCTGGTTTTAGAGAGTTAAGTACGCAATTTACTTCGTCGGTGTCCGTATCCAGTAACACGAAGGATTTAGAGAAACTGGGCAAAGAACGTAAGTATAGATTTAATTCATTCTGGGTTACGGTTTGTTGAATGTCTTTCGCTAGTTGGTTACCAATATTTGCAAAGTATTGATTTATATAGCTGGCTGATTCCATAGGTGATGTTTTTAAATTTGTTAATGCAGAATTAGTTTTCGTAGATTTATTTGTATATGTAATAATTTTCAGGTTTTTCCAAAGAAGTTTGTTGTTATTTAAAGATTTACTAAGTAGGTTTCTTTCATATTTTCTTTTTAGTTTTTTAATGAGGTTGTTGCAATGATTCCTGTAACGAGCATATGTTATTTTTTTTATTATATTATGAGGATTATCTCGAGACTGTTTTTGGAGCTTATTACGATTTCTTATACATCTTAGTATGCCTTCTGTTATCCAGGGCTTAATAATTCGTTTACTTTTAGGGATCGTGTGAGAAGTGGTGTTTAGTTTTAGTGACTCAACAAGATGTTGTATCAAGCATTCCGTAACGTCATTAGGGTTTTCACAAAAAAGTAATGTTGATAAGTTTTTATTTTTTAGATATTGTAAGGCACTCTCAAAGTCTATTTTAGTAATGTGTTTAGGTGGAGGTTGGAAATGTTTTATTTTAGATAACGATAGAAAGGTTGTGCGGTGGTCTGTAATAGTAGTGCGAAGGATGGCAATAAAGGCAGTATGCCGTTTCCTATTTATTTTTAACATAAAGTGATCCAGACAAGACAGGTAATACAGCACTTCTCTGTGTGGGAGGAGGCCTGTGCCCAGCAGTGGGACGATTAAAAGGCTCATGGCCATGAAGTTATACAATCAACATTGAGTCCCCAATAAGACCAATGTAAAACAAAATATTACACACACAGACACAAAAGTACACAAAAAGCAATACTCAGGATCGAAGTGTATCAACAGTCGCGAATGACGTCAACAGACATGAATTCCAATTCCCAACAAAGAAATAGAACCTCTGATTCCCAAGTACCCAAGCACCGTCGATTGGTCTCAATACAGGCACCCCATTCATTACGTAGAGGGTTACGACGCTACGAAAGTGCTACGAGCTACGCGGCTACGAGGCTACGAGACTACGAATATAGATGATACCATTGGATAGATTGATTCTATCTGGATAGATGTAAAATTTATTGTACGTTTTCGTTTTCTAGGGAAATATTTTTGAATATTTTTAGCTTGGATTGGTTTCTTTGTTTCGGTTGCTGAATATAGGAGCTGCTGTATGAATCAATGCTTTGTGTGAGCTGTCTGATTTTTCTTTTGTCTCATCAACTTTTACCACATGTGTTAAAATCGACATGGCCAGAAAGAAAGTTACTTGTGAGATGACGGCAGACAGAAGACCATGGAAAAAGAAAAATTGATGCGACGACCTCAAAAAAAATTTCGATAAGGGCAGGAGATTCATGAACGTTTACCTCAAAAATGTCAAAAATCAACTGTTTAACATTTTCGAGTAGTTTTCTAAGCAAACTGCATTACCCTCCGATACCCGCATCTCGTCATTAGGTTGCTTCGGACGTTATTGTCTCAAGTCGTCCCCGGAGGGTCACGACCCGTCACTCGGAGGGAAATTCGACACTATTAACTGTGATTGTCGAAAATTGCCTCAAAACTGTCAATGGCGATTTAATATTGTGTTAGTGTGCGTTTTTGGGACGGTTTTCGTCTGCTTGAAAGTGAAATTTTGAATGTATGTATGTATGTAACTACTGTTTCTTCACCCGCATCGTATCCGTCCTCAATCTCTATCTAGACTCTAGACTATATCTGTACCAAATTTCATACAAACCATGTCATCAGTTTTGGCGTGAAAGCACGACAGACGGACAGACAAAGTTATTTTCACATTTATAGTGTTAGTAAGGCTTAATAATGATGATGTATTTAAATAAAAATCAATGATGATGTATATTGCATCTACGGTTTTTTCAGATTTCCATTTAAGATAGCTTTTTAGGAATTGCAGTGGGTAGTGAGGGTCATTTCATTATGAAACGTCTGAGTTAGTAAAAGCCGAACAAACTTATTATATGTAAAAGTTATGATTATTGTGGTTTCGTGGGAAAACTGCTGTTGAACTAATATGGTTTATTTATTCGCGATATTTTACTGCTTCATAATTTTAATGTTGATTTTCAAATTTTCAATACCAGGTACGTGGTCTGCAGTAATATTAAATATTATTATGCGGTCAGATATTACATATTATTATTGTAGATTCAGATATTTTTGAATCACGTTTTGAAACCACATTTCGCCGAAATCGCTGTTTTCATTGGTTTCCATAACAAAATATAAATTATAATTAATTTACGTATAACATTTCAAAGTTAATTAACTATGAATTTTGTGTAATTAATTTATCAAAAACATGTGAAACGTACATTATTTGCCTAGCCTTTTCCCAACTACGTCAATGTCGGCTTACAGTCTAACTTCATGTAGCTGAGCATCAATATTTTACATAGACTTATTCCTTTGCTACTACGAAGTATTTATTTATATTTCCAATGAAACAATAAACAATTGAATCCTTACGTAAAAGCAAACGTCGTCCAGCCTCTCAGATCTCTATCTATCAATTATCTAGATCCAACGATAGCACCTTAGTCTCCACCAGAGACCTACCTCGCCCCCCGCGCGCTGAACTAAAACAGGCGTCAGAGGGGAAGGGTAGCGAAGTTTGAGAGACCAAGATACGCTGGTCTTCTGGTATCCTTTCTCGAGTACTGAGTAGAGTTTCTTTGTAAAGATAGTCTATTGTGCCAGCTCTTTGTTTCTTGGCCGTGATTTGTGGATTTTGATAAGCCTCTCACTGACAGCGTGTTCGCAATTGTCAGTTGAAATTGATTTTAATTACAATGATTTAAGGTTTAGACTCGGTTGCATTCTTTGGGTTTATTTATGGGGAGATCGTAATGAGGTGGTGGGTTAGGGGACTAATTATTGAATGGGGTATTTTAATTTTAGTCGTTATCTAGTTATTTAAAGAAAGCGAATAATTTGGTGGCGTCAAATAAGAGGCTGAAGTAAACTGGTATAGGTTTGGCAGTCAAAAATCTTTCTTACAAAAATGTATTATTAGGCAGCTGCACATGATGGTGCTTAAGATTTTGAAAGGATTCTTTAAATTGCAAAATTGTGATGATGACCTCGATATCATAACAGCATTTTCCAAGAGGAAAACAAGACACCTATTATAATATACAACTTGAACTTTACCTAGTAAATCTACCCACCTCTTCTACGAAGAGCAATGTTATCATTCTAAGAAAGCATTCTTCATTGAAACAACTAGTGAAACCCAATCAACTGTAAACTGCCCGAGGCTTTCAAGTTGTTTTGTTACTTCAGCCATTCTGTACTTCCAACACACCTGAACACAACACTTTGTACTGAAACACAAAATAATCCTGACTAATACAATTTATACACTAATATTATGTAACTGAAAGATTTGTTCGTTTGATCGTGCTAATCTTAGGGCAAGACAGATTTGAAAAATCATTTCGTTATTTACATTAGTTTATTTATCAAGGAAGGCTATAGATTTAAAAATAATTCATATGAATATGTGAATCTCTATAGTATTGGTGTGGGCTGTTATCTCGATATCAAATTAATATTTTTTAGGTGGACGTGGGAAGTAAGATGGCCATCAAAACGTGGGAGAAACATCAGATTACAGACCATTAGGACCACCTACAGTCTGAATTAATACCTATGTTCTTACCTTCATTTTGTACCTTTGATTGCTTTTTATTTATAGCTTCCTAGAGATGGTTCGTATCAATCAATTTGTTAAAGGTGCGTTTGGTTCGCTAGCGTGTGGCTATTGTACCTTTTATATATTTATATAACATTGTATTGTACACTCTGAGACCCTTAGTTCCCCGGAGAGCACATTAAGCCGACCGTTGATGTTGTTATAAGAATACTTACTCCAGTATTTTATCGGAAAATACTGACTCGTACAATTTTTACTTGATATTTCTCGTTGTAAATTGTACTCAATGAAAAATAAGACGGTCTGCTTTTTCTGGTATTTTGCGTTTGATATGGAAATAAAGAAATTCTTTGTAAGGCTTCATTTAGAAGTATTCAAGTTTGTTTTGCAATACTACGGATGTGATTCTATATTTCTCAGAATGCAATGGAAAAACTAAAACTACTAAGAATTTTTTGCTAGTGAATTCCGGAAAAAATACCAACGAATTCTCAACAAACACTGCGCAGTAAATTGATGGACAGTTCGATATAATTGGCGAACATTTTTGTGCGTCATGCACAATCACAAAACGGCCAAATAGGGCCAAATATCGTCCAATATTTTTGGGCACCTTACGCAGATACGTCCATTAAGCATCAGCCCTCCTCCGATAAATTGGAAATGTAATGCGATCCTCGGAAATAATTCAATTTTTGCCATAAAGTCACCGTCGTCTGTCGTTATGAGCGATACGCCATCTTCAGAAAAAGTTGGATTATCAACGGCCCACTGAAAACGTAATTGTCTCAAACGGATAATCTTTCCCACGAATTGAAATTTCTTATTTTTTCGCCCCCATTTTGAGCAGTTTAAAGGAGGGTATTTGTGTCTGTTTTGGTTTAGGATTAGAAATCGCCAGTCCAGCATAAATAAGATTGTCGTTCTAGATTAATTGGTAAATAAATACTTTTATTCAGTTCGCAATTTATTTTGTCTACTCTACCTACGTGCCAACAGCTTTTATTTCTTTATATTTTATCTTTGGGCATTTTTATTTTATATGGAAAGCAGATTTAAATTCCACAACTCATAAAGAGCCAGTATTTTTAAAGTTCCCCGAAACTTTACCCCATATATTTAAAGCAAGGTTCGTACCTGCATGTATGTATTTTATATATTGCAACAGTGACATACCTACACGCGGTCCCACAGATGCGCGAAGCTATCCCAGGGTCCCGCAGCAATTTTTGCAAATTCACTCAGTTGACTTTTCATTTTCGAAGTTGCCATTTTTTCGAGATACACTTTTTTTTTCGCGTACCACGAGTATTCCGAAGGGGCTTCGCATAACGAACGACGTGATGGCCTGATGGGTTTTTTATTTCGCGTTCGCCGTGCGAATTAATTTGACAATATTGTTGGGCGGTTGGCAACGCTACGGTGGGTAATTTTTCGCAGCGAAAAATTCGAAGTTTGCGTGAGTAATTATTTTTATCGTTTATTTTTTTTTTTGTTTTGTGTAAACTGTTTTGGGTTTGAGAAGTTTAAAATAACTAACTGTTAAATACTCTAATAAATATTTAACAGTTAGCATAAAAAATATTTTTTCACAAAGACACGATTCAGATTATCTTGACGACCGTACATAAAATTTTATTCTCAACCTTCAAACCGAATTACACAAAGAAAGAACCGATCTTAAAACGAAAGAAAATCTAATTAAACACAAATGATGTGATCAAAAGCGTCAATTACAATCTATATTCGATCTGCCATAATCCGGAGCCATCCAGTTTAGTATAGATCTGTGGGTATCTGTGGGTATCTGCGCTACCATTGGACGCATTAAACAAATTGATTTTGAACCAAAAAATTGCGAGCCGTAAGCCAGCACTTCGGGTAATGAAACGTTGACATAGTGCCACTGGATAGACCTTTGCTTTTTATAATATTGCTTTTGAAGTGTGGCTTAACTTAGTTTTGTGTAGTTTTGCCTCGATAGAAACATTGCAAATGGATTTTTGGCCCAAGCTTGTAAAATAATTAAGATATAGCTATTTCTATCTAAATAGTAGTACACTTAAATTGGTTAGGTAATCTTTCTAATGTCTACAACGATGTTCTGCATAAAAGAGAACATATGATTGAGACATATGAGGAAATCCATGATCCAAACTCAATTACTCCATTAAAATAACACTAATAAGGTTTGTAGAGGTCAGTCGACCTACATGCAGCATATTCTTCAACACAACTACGTATTTACATAGCAGGGTAACCGCACCAAATGTTTGCCATAACGTTAATCCAATCCAACGAATCGCGACGCTATTTAATTCGAGTGGGAAATTAGATTGGGATCCATGCGGCATGTTTGATTTGAATTACTTGCGCGAGACGTGAACGACACGACTCCAATTTGTGGTGTCGGTACGTTTTCATGTCGTGTTTGTTTGTTTGTGTCAATGAGTGCGGGTTATTGGGAGTGGGCGTTTTGTTTATTGGGTCGATGATATTTTATTGAGTCTTAATTTTGAATGGTAGAGTTAATTGTGTTTTAAAAGATTTTTAGCACTGTAAAATGTTTTTAACGTTTCGTAGCGTGGTAATGAATAGCTGATAAGAATGTTCAAATCCCGCAGTTGTTTATGTGACACACTCACAGTACATTTATTCCGAACATTATTTTTCTTTATGATACAATAATTCGTGCCTATCAGAGGGTCAGCCCAAAAATAATTCAAATAACAATATTTCTCCGCACAAAATCTAATTTATGCCAAAAAAACACCCTATGTTTTTTAATTACCGAACCCATAGATATTCCATTAAAGCAGACCACATCATAATCCACTTTCCCCCAATTTATTTACAACACGCTGGGAACGCGAACAATTAATTTGATTTCGAATTAAAGCTTAAAAACAATCTTGTCGCAAGGCCGGGGTAAAAATGTTTACGGGTCGTTACCCACTCACGTTCATGCGGACAACTTTTGGACCCTCCACCCTAAATGGGTGCTAATCGGGAGTTTGTGGGGAACAAACCAACTTTCGGACAGTGCTAAGACGTGATCGCGTGCCAGGTGCTAAATTAACATTTCGATTTAAATAATTTCCGAGTTCGTTATGTTCGGATTCGAATTTTGATTTCTGATTTTCTAATTAGCAAAGTATGTGGGAAGTTTTGTTGTTTGCTGTTTGAGTTTGGAAAACTCTTGATTATTGCGTGCAAATAAGTTTAGCCTTCGAAATAGGTTGGCGAGTGATGAAACTATAGCCTTAACTATCGAGTTAAAGGTCATATTTTAAGTTAAAATATAACGTTAACTTGTATACAGCTTGATATACCATAATTTACCGAGAAAAAACATTAGCGAAAAATATATTTTTTTACAAAGTAATTCACACTAAAAGCCCATCAATGAATAACACTAAAACGATACCACATCGGTGCTCTAAAACTTATATTCAGAGATAAAACTTGAGATACGGGGACATTAGGGCTCAGTTGGGGGCTTGGGTGCCGCTAAGGGCCCATTTGCCCCCAACCTGCCGTTCTACTGATCATTGGGGCGCACTTTATCCCATTTGAGCAATAAGTTAGGGATAACCAGTAATTGCTCGATGGTATTCGGTTATTTTCCAATTTTCAGGCCGTTAAGGATTTATGGGGGAAAGTTTAAGGGTTGTGTGGTGTATGTGAAGAGGGATTTAGGCCGTGTTATATTATTATTCAAAGGATAGGAGATAAAGTGAATTACGTGCTGAAAAATTGATTGTTATTGTAGTAAGATACAAGATCATATGTACAAGTAACGTGTTATTTATAGCGTTATGTATCTTAAAAATACCCCGAACTTATACCTATATAAACGAAATAATAACAAAAACAGTTTATCTAAAAAGAAGATTGAAATACAAATCATTGTAATATTTAATTGAAGTATTGAATTAGTCTGAGTACATTATGTTTTACTTAAGGTGATTAAAAAACACGCTGTAACTTTACAGCTTAACTCAAGTCCTTTAAATTCAGTACGTATTAAAAGTTTCATTAAAAACCAAGATAGTTCAAAAAACAGCTTTCAAGCAGTTTCTTTTTAGTATTATGTTAAACCAATGGAGATTCGCAGTTAAGTTTAACGTGAAATGCCATCATCAGCGGTAAGTAAGCCACTTAGCCTGATTTCCAGCCTTAATCTGCCGTTTGATGCTAACTCATAGTTCTTAACTGACGATTATTTGAGCATTTTGAACGGTTGTCGTTAAACCAAGATTTGGATGTTAGTGAGCTTGTTAATGATGGTGGTTTAAATTAATATGTTTTCACCTCGATTTTGGTAAGAACGTAGTTTTTGCAGAAATGGATTCCTTATTTCTTGGAAATATCCCGTTCTTACATATATGTATTTCTTAAAGTATCTCTTCCTAATCGTCTACCTTTCACTCGTTAAGGATTGTAAACCTAATACTAACTAAATGTAAGTCACACCGATCTCTCGAAAGATTTAAATCGCCAACCAAACGATAATCTTAAGAGTCTAAACAGACGGTCCAACAAAATAAAGGTCGCGACACACTGTCTACGTCGAGTGTGGCGACAGACAATAACAAATGGCCGACTCGTGTTGTTCGATTGAAAAAGTTTAAGGGAAAAGTGTTGGAGCAGCTATAGTTAATGATTGAAGTTGATATCAATGACCCACATACGGGAAAATACTTTTTTTCTAATGTTTTCCAAGTTTGGCCAAGTTTGGTGTAAGATTAATTATTATTCTCGAGATATAGTTTGTTAGATTATTTTTCTTCGTGTTGCTCTTTTTCTTAACTAGATTTTGGGGAATATGAGCCGAATTGAAGGACTCTATATAACTGTAAGTAATACTAGTGATGAGATATTATGACAATGTTATACAATAACGGATTCATAATATGTAAATATTTTATGACATTCGATATAGACAGTGACCCAATTAAACCTGCAACTCAAATTATAACAAATATAGATATACTTTTCAAAATAACCGGGCATTACAAACACTGCCCACAAAACTAGGGCTCCAGATAAACTGCAGCAAACTCTCAACATACCATTATTCCATGTACAAGTATTGTTAACAACTGGTGGGCGAACAAAACTAATTTGCATTAACTCTGGCCGCTCTCCGCTCTGGCTGTACCCGGTCAGTGCGCGAACTTGTTATGTATTATAGAAGCTGACTTAATTGGTGTTGACGTGTAGTTCCAGTAGTTGCCAACGAGAGCTGTTAACGATCTGTGTCGTTCAGATAAACTTCCTACTAATAAACTACTGGTGTAGTGCCTGGAGAATTTGAAAAGTTTGAAAATGAGAACCGGGCAGCTGACCTCCCTGTCTCTCTGTATAGAATTGACGTTGTGTCATATGCGAGTGTCTGTAATATACGTCTTCTGGAAATACATTATCTGTACCTATGTATCTCTCTATCTATCTTTTTCAAATTTTCTCATCAAAAAAACTAATTTAAGCCCAAATAATCAGCCCACAAAATACAGTAGCCTCACCTAGATTCGGAACTACGCAAACCCGGTCCATGAGGGGGCAATAAACCCAACAAAATCTCAGACAAACAGCCCAAACTTCTCAGTTCAGTCTTAAAAAGACTAAAGTTTCGCAGTAAAATTTTATTCCACTTCCTCCGGCGCGGAGCAATTTGTGAAACTCTCATAAATACACCATAGCTCGTAAATAATGTTCCGCCTGACACTTTCGCGGTCACTTTAGGCTTTTTGGATAATGTACGGGTTGAAGGTACAATACATCACGCCTGTATTAGAAATGGGCGCAATAAATAAGTACCACTTATATGTTGCAAACATTTACTTGCACACCTTTAAAGTTATCTAGTAGGAACATGAAATACTTAAAAAGTGCGTATAAAGCTGAGTAAATAACTTATATCAGCCAGAGGTCAAAGAAACTAGCAGCTAAACGTCTCATGACAGATTGCTGTACTAAGCAGGATAGAAAAAATAAATAAAACTGAGTTGTGGCTAACCACAAGTAAAGCCTAATCTAACAACATCGATCGCCCATCACCCCACTTACTTGATCAGGGTCTCTGTTTAAATTCTTTATCGCAGCAAATAAATTAAAAAGCATAGCTCCTAATAACAGTACATAGAGAACATTGTGTCCATAAATAAAGAAGTCTGGAGTAATTAAAACCGGCCGGTGGACCGGGTATCGGTCCGCCCGATCACATATTTTTTGCTCGGGCCTAGATAACGCAGGACGTCCTTTATTCCAATGTTTATTTCTAACAATCGGTCCTGTTTTATCTTTGAATTACTGTATTTTTTTTTTTGTTTCTTAGATAGATTGTAAATTAAAGTTGTTTTAAACTGAGGCGTTTTTGCAAGTGAAATTGTGTCAACTGTAAATTAAACGCGAAACCGATTGTTCTAGAATGTAAATCTAATAGTAAAAGTCGGGCAGGTATGTTGTTGCTTACAATGGTTTACAATACTTTGAGATATATGAATACTGATAGATTTAATGATAGTCGTATCGATAGTAGTATATTGAAAGGAGTGCCACCAGTTAACACCACCTTTTTGATAAAAATAACTGTCACAATATTGTCGACGACACACCAAGCATAGGACAGCATTCATACTGTATATCGATGTATCATTTGACCTAAAAATGATCTTTACCGAGGCCCCTACATTAATTTAACCCGTTCACTGCTCCTCCGGGAATTTATTGAGGAAATGAGTTCCACGGGCTTCCCGTACCAGACGTTGTACGTACGAAAATATGAACTTATGTCGTAAATAAATAACCGAGTATTTTTTTGGAAAAGAAATATGCTGAGGTGAAATTTATCGTGGTTGCCCCGAGCTTGTGATTTGTATTGCCCAGTATAAAAAAGTTGAAAGATTTTTTTTCGTATTTTATTTACGTTTTTGGGGAAATAATTGGTTGGGGTTGCAAAATTAAAAGTTAAAGTGTTAATTAGTTTTAAGTCCGTGATAGATTTTATTGGCGTTTTTACTTTTAATAAGCCCATTTTCTCTATAAAGATTGAGAGCATCATCATTTACCTAAGAGCAGCCCGTGTACCATTCAGACACCTTTATTCGCATTAAATAAAAACCTCTAACAATAAAACGTTAACTACACCATTACCAAACTACAAATACATCGCAAGTGGACTATAACCTCAAAAAATACCAACAAAAGTCAACGCTGCGAAAAAAATAAACGAAACTCAATTTGGGGTGGGACATTAACTCCGAAATATAATAGGGGCATTACATGAAACATAAAGTAAATATAAAATGTAACAAGGCCATCCAATCATTGGTCGATAAATAACTAGATGGGGCACGTGTGACTTACGGCTTTCGTGCCGTACGGTGCGGCCGGTGGTCCGTTTTGCCGGCCGTCCGGGAAAATATCGCCATGTTTGCGCCCTTTTATGAAGTGGTCCATAACTTGGGTTTCGATAGCAGCCGCGGGTTAGCGGACAAGTAAATACGATTTTTTGTACTGGTATCTCGATGTATTTGTTTGTTTTATTGTGGGAAGCAACTGGTAGGTATTCGCTACATAAAATATGTTTTAGGTATTATTATGGAAAATTATATATGCTTAGGTAATATTATAATTAGGGGCTCCTGCATATGATATTCGTACGTACAGATTGCTTACTGGTGGGGCACTTTCTTCCTTGTAATTTTAGTTACTTACGGTAAAAATCTATTAAAGAAATGACTTGTAATTACCTACCTACCTTTACAATTTCTGTAAAGGTTCCAGTAACATCGCATGTAATGTCAAATCCCCTCGAGACATTGAGAAGAAATCTTTAAACTATCCGAACGTCGTCCCACGACTTTTCTAAAATAAAATCCACAATCCCATATCTTCCCAGGATTACATTATACTGATAGAATACTTATTGAACATAACCAACAAAACTGCAGTCCAGCGACGAATCCCAATAAAGATAATTAATTCCAAATGGTATTAGTATGATTGGCTAGTGTAATTTACGTTTGTTCGGCCCGAGCGGAGCCGCGTCAGCACTTTCATAATGTTAACGTAGATAGATAGAATTCATGAGATAATCACGTTATTACAGTTCGCTGACATTTTCCATGACTCCGCTAGAAAAGTATCTGTAAAATTCTTATTAAGGAGATCAGCGTTATCTGGGTAGATGTTTCCAATAGTTGCTTTGTAATGGCTATCTCATCTACTAATATTATGCGAAAGTTTAAATGTACGAGTATGTGTGGATGGATGGAAGTTTGTTCCACAGTCACGCGAAAACTAACGAATGGATTTTGATGAAAATTGGCAGTAATATAGTTCATATATCAACATACAAATAGGCTACTTTTTATCCGGACGAGGGAAGTAGCTAGTCTTCCATCTCTTTCCAAAAATATGTTTACTACAGCGTGATGCGGAATTCCGCCATAGCCATTTGGAATTACCATGAACGAACCATTAGTCCTGTCAATCCATTACTGCGGTACCGCGGCCAAACCCAAAACAACCCCGCCATGAATTCCAAACCCGTGAACACACAGTTGTAAAAGTCCGAACACATTATAAATAGAATAAACAATTCAGCCAGTACCCACTAAGGGTGCCGCTAAGAGCCCCATTTACTTGAAGTATGCTCCAATAAATAGTGGATGTCCCGGGCCGGCGGTTCGCATTTTTCAACCAGCTAGTGAACCCAAGCCTTTATATTTTAGCCCCAGTCGAGATAAAGATGCTCATGAGATGAAGCACGTGTTACTTGTAAAATATTAGTTGTTACTAGTGTTGTGTTGATAGCAACTTTGTTGAGGAGAGTCGGCGAATTGTGACATTTTGGATAATACCTGTTTTGTTGTAAAGTGCGCGGGTAACATTTCAAAGCGGCATAGAAGGCTGCATTTGATATTTCATTTAATATTACTTGACAATACTAGTTATTACCAAGTCGTCAACTGTAATAACGTTTCAGTTGTGGTCAGACTTGATTACCTACATTTTGCGGTATTAATATCTATTCAATGTTAGTATGCAAGATGAAAGTAATGATGATACCAGCGATCTAGAATAACAGGTTCGCATATCTCTGTGCAGAACAAATCTAACACCAAAATTAAAATTCCGAACACCTCCCAAAGCGCAATCATAATCGGAGACTATCGAATCGCATTATTCGATTATTTCCAACCGCCGAATACAAATCGATTGAGCATTGAATCGTTAAGCTGTATCCAAACCGCATTCGACATTGGCATGCTATCGGGCGAGCGGCGAGACGCCGGCGTGACAGCCGACTGACGTCGCCGTGACAATGACAATATTTCGAGCTGTCTACGCTCGCTGCATACGTTGCCACAGATGAAATATCTTAAACTGACGTTGTTTAATTTTGGAACGTGTTTCAAATCTGTCAGGCGCATGTGCATTCCTTTACGCCTGGGAATATTAAAACGGGCGGCGGTGGCAATGTTACTGTAATGGGTGTAACATTTAAGTTGGTCTAGCGCACTCTGTGAAGAATGGCTTATTATTCTCTTTGTCGTGTTCAACACGGATGATGAAAGTCTATGGGAAATTCACAAGCTCAGGTTCTTTGTGGTGAGAGGCGAGATTTTCATAATAAATTATTTGGAATATATTTTGCTTCGTATAAAGCTGTGTACGAGTACTGATACAGTTAGTGCGGTACTTGCTTGTTATACACAAGACGCATAGTGGAGTAGTCTCTCAAATTAACGCGGTGTTAGGGCAGCAATCAGTTCAGCCGCCAATGACCATCCGTCTTGCTGCGTCACCTGTCATGTCAGCCTATCGCACAAATCCTATAATTCTCAGGAGTCACTTGCCCTGACTTTGTAGACGCGTTTGAACTGACTCGACCGATGATGCAGCGAGGCAGTGAAAAATAGTCAAATTGATTTGTCACACAATGTAACTTAGAAATATTTCTGTGAAATCAATAAAACAAAATGAAAAATGAAAACAACTTTAAAATATTATTGAGTACTTTTCATAGTATTTTTAATGCAAGCTAAATACTATAAGTGTACTCAACATTATTTCACAACTACAAATAATATTGAGTTAATATCAACAGACTTTCCATTCTTTACAAGTTCTTTAAATACAATTTTCTCACACGTCGCACCACATAAATCATTTCTTGAACATACTGGCTAACACGAACTCGACTAGCCCACTGGCATACTCATAGAGTATTAACTCACAATTACCGTGTGAATGGAGCACGTAGGCGGCTGTAAGAAGCTTGTAATTGGATCTTGAGATCCTGTGGTTAGTAAGTAGGTATTTGTATCGAATCGAGAAATATGTAGTCTTAGAAATGAGTAGCCATTGTAGTTTGTTTAGGCCTTAAGAATTAAATCAATTTGGAATAGCTTTATAGGTCTGTGTATTTAGGCCTTAGTTACCAAAAATTGATTCGGCAGATTTTATTATTTGAAATAGTAAGACTTGTTTAAAATATTTTTTGCTCTGTAAATATAACGAAGAAAAATAAACTTCTTCAAACTGAAACTGAAAATTAATAGGCTGCGGTCACCTATCCATACACTGTCCGCAGACTGCAACCTTCATATTATCACATCACATTTATTTTTAATGGAAAGGGAGTTTTAATATAAAAACATACAGCAAAAGAACCTCTGTAAAAAATCGACCCCCAAAAATCCTCCAAACCAAAAAGTTTAAAGTACAACAACAAACAAGCATACATACCTACATTACATAATGTTACCAAGAAAGATGGAACTCAAAGCAAATGTTTGTGTAAATTTTCATCGGGATTAGGAGTTTCCATCGTTTGTCAAAACTTCCCCCAAGTCGGGTAAGACCTAGCTGTGCTGTGTTTTAGACTTTGTTTCCGGATCCGCGAATTATGTACGACAAATTGTTGTTGATATTTACGTGCTTCCTAAGTACAGTTTTAGGAAGTAGTTACTCGGACTCGGTAGGCAGGTAGCCTAAATAAATTATTAGTTATCATCATAAATCTTTAGTGATCAAGAACAGATTTTACTGCTAATATTTCAAGAATAATTTACAAACTTTTCCTTTTTTATACACAGGATCTTTTTAGTACTCACATAACTTTGAAAAATGATGAAAATTACAATAATCTGTGAAAATTTAAAATATCTAACTACCACTATTCTTGTAACAGGATCCCGTTTGACCCTCTACCCACAGAACCCTAAAACCACTCAACAAACGGTCAATCAATAAAACTCGCCATACATTTACGTTTAAAACCCGATAACCCTCAAACGTCATTAGAAAACGTCGTTCTGTAAAGCCATTCGACCAACTTTGTACCCGTCAATCGAGCGGCGAAGGGTTAATCCCTCGGCACGGGAGACATATTAAGACGCATTCATACGTCCGACACAAATCTTCGACAATAAATCAAGTGTGCAGTGTGTTCCTTGCCTAATATTTGCACTTCTGTGGGAGCTAGTGAGACGGTTTGTATTTCAGAGCTGAGATTTCGCAAACAGATGGTAAATTAGATAGTGAAGTTTATTCGTCTAATTACAATTGAGACAAGGTCTTATTTATAGCTTATGCAAACATTTAGAATTAAATAATAAACGGAGTCATGTTTACCAGTCATCATCATCCTCTTGCTTTAATCCCTATCTCATTTGGAGTTTATACAGAATTTCTTTTACTTATACTTCTATCTGACCACATCTTACAGCTAATATCATTTTTTCAACCATACCATCTTTCATACCTATCTAAGTCTTACCTTATATTTTAGATGTTTACTTACCCTTTCAAATAGGTTGGTCTTTACCATTCAGAACCAAGAACAACAATCTAAAATCTCATTAAATAACAATCAAATATTTAAAATGACCCTTTAAAAAATTTAAAACAAAAGCAAAACACATTTGATTGCCAACCCTTTTTTGCTACAGGCATTATCAATCACGCTGTCAGCACTCTATCAAGTGCGTGACACCGACCGGCCCTCGATGGTCCGATGCGGTGCATATCAGCGAAACACGCTAATTTTGTACACAAATAAATTTAGATGTCACGGTGTTGCAGGCGATTGTGTGTGATGCAGCGTTGTAGGGTTAAGTAATATTATAGGTAACCCTCGATGGTCCAATGCGGTGCATATCAGCGAAACACGCTAATTTTGTACACAAATAAATTTAGATGTCACGGTGTTGCAGGCGATCGTATTTGGGATGCAGCATTGTAGGGTTAAGTAATATTATAGGTAACCCTCGATGGTACAATATGGTGCATATCAGCGAAACACGCAAATTTTTACACAAATTAATTTAGATGTCACGGTTTTGCAGGCGATTGGGATGCAGCGTTGTAGGGTTAAGTTTTTGTTTAGTAGTTTTAAGTATGTAGGTAATATATTATAATGTATAACTGGTGGAGTTCCCAGCTTAGGTTGTTTGGGTACAAAATGTTTTACAAAACCTAACTGATCACTTTATTTACAGGTGAAAATCACGTGAAATCCCAAAATCGCAATACCCAAAATATCCTTAGTTTTTAATAATAACGTAATGTTGCCATAAATCTCTTTCATAATGAACAGATTATTAAAATTCATTCAAATTATTACAAACGTGATATCGAAATTAAATGCATTACAATATCATAACATATCAAACGCAAAAACAATGAATTAATACTGAAACCCTGTCAAATAAACGAACAATATCACTGAATTAACAACAAAAGCAAATTATATTCAAAATGTAATCCTAATTAACAGAAATTCAATCGTATGTCAAATCAATGCAAGAGCTAATTAAATTACCACTGAACTATTTCTTTGATAACAAAGACTAATAATGATTTATCTGCAACCAGATAATTTTGGGATAAACTATGGTAACATAATAATAATGTACCTAGAGATAGGTACCGTTGGTCTCCACACCAATAAATGTGTACGTGCTTAATACTATGAAAATAAAAACGTTTTTGTTTGTACTCTGGCTCCGAAACTTCTAAATATATATGAAAAATCATTTCACTGCTAAGAAATCTATGATGACAGCCTGTATTCTATTCGGGTAAAAAGTAGTTCCTTTCTAAGGGACATGGGTGAAACTGTGAGAAATCGCCTTCCTATGAGCTATGATTAAAATTTCAATTGTTATCTATGACCTCTACATTAGATTGACTATTGACATGAATTATCGATATTTTAACGATGTTGATATCGATTTATAACCGAGTACATCTCTCGATTTATTCACAGATGAATTGCGATGAAGCTCTCGAGTGGCCACTGGGCGATCGCAATTATTTCGTATTGTTGGTTTATGCTAATCTGACAAATGTTAGGTTAGGACGGACTTTAATTGTGGACATATTGTTTTACATAATATTATGTTATATTATTATAATTCGGTATGTATATATAGCCTGGGATTGCCCTATTTGACACTAACATGACCATCGTGAAATAACCTTGTCTAAAAAATTCACCTAGGTTATACAATATGCAAAAGAGGGTATTTGAAACGAATCTAAGCCAATTGGATGAACATTCGCCAGTTTTTACTGAATTAAAATCCCACTATCATGAACATAAAATTATTAAAAAATAAACTCCAAACGAAATTTTCAAAAAGCCAGTTCTAAAACACAACTGAACTCAATAAATCCATTTTCGCAATTGAATTGAATGAATATTTCCATTCCTTCACGAATGAACATCTCTACAACATGTTCGTTCTTTTGTCGAGGCTCACGTGCTTTTAGTAAAATCGAACGGAACTGTATGGTTGTACTGGCCTTTTTGTTATTTTATTGTTGGTTTTATATCCAAAATAAAGAAAAGAAAATTGAAGTAGTAAAGTGTTCTAAAAGCAATACTGAAAATTGTGTAAAGTATACTCTTTTTCATTTAAATTTTATTCTATGCAATGTCTCGTGGTTTCACCCGCGTCCCGTGGGAACTACTGCCCGTACCGGGATAGAATTTACCCTATGTTACTCGGGAAGAGTGTAGCTTTCTTTAACAATGTTTCTTCTTTATTACATTAGTATAGATATATCTTTTATAAAATAATTGAAAAGCAACAGTAACGACAACTTAATTAGACTTAAACTGTGGTGACATTATTGCACGCATTCCTTTATTTTAAACTTGGACCTAGTTTTGTCTCCTAGAATTACCCAAAGCCTTAGCTTCTAGTATCTCGCGTCCAGTTAACAAAATGCGGTGGGCAGCTATTTAGTTACTCAAATAGTTCTTGCATGCACTGCAGATTACCCGCCCTCACTTAGCAAGACACAGACTAACGAACTTGCAGTAAACCCATTACAGTTTACACAAAAAATGTGACGAGCTTTTCTATTTATTGGGATTTTAAGATATATTTTAGTATGTTCTTAAAAAAAACTTTTTATTTTTAATGCGTGTAAATTCACAAGAAAAAAGGTAGATGTAATTCGTAATGGCTGCAATCTCTTTGAAAGGAAATTGTTGTGTTCCGATACCATCATCGCTCAACTCAGTCTAAAGAATACAAAAATTTTACATTCCGACTATCTATCACATTCACAACCCCACTATGCACGTATGCAAACTATACCAATTTGCACCTTAATCCTAACACCCTAAAGTTGCATTTTCAACAACCATAATCCAAGCAAGGCCACATTTCTTGAATCTGTGGCTAGCTAGCATAGTGCCGTGGCGTTGATTACCGAGGTGGTTCAAACTAAACTAATTTACGTGAACCGCCGGACACTGGCGGAATAAGTTCGGACGGTTTGTTCTCGCTATTGAATGCCGCGGTTTCTCATGCCATCACTGAACAACCACATATGTCCTAAGAAGTCACAATTTTATATTCAAACCCTTTTTGACTATCTATCACATTCACAACTCCATAATGCAAACCACTGCAATTTCCACCTTATTCTTTACATCCTAAAGTTGCATTTTCAACAACAAGACCACATTTCTTGAATCTGCGGCCAGCTAGCATAGTGCCGCGGCGTTGATTACCGAGGTGGTTCAAACTAAACTAATTTACGTGAACCGCCGGACACTGGCGGAATAAGTTCGGACGGTTTGTTCTCACTATTGAACGCCGTGGTTTATCATATGTATGTCTTAAGAATTCAAAAATTTTAGATTATATTTATCCCCATTCTGACCATCTATCACATTCACAACCCCCACAAAGTAGACCACAGCAATTTCCACCTTATACTTTACACCTTAAAGTCAAATTTCCAACAACAAGACCACATTTCTTGAATCTGTGGCTAGCTAGCATAGTGCCGTGGCGTTGATTACCGAGGTGGTTCAAACTAAACTAATTTACGTGAACCGCCGGACACTGGCGGAATAAGTTCGGACGGTTTGTTCTCACTATTGAATGCCGCGGTTTCTTATACCATCACCGAACAACCACATATGTCTTAAGAATTCACAATTTTATATTTAAACCGATTCTGACTATCTATCACATTCATAAACCTACATTGCAATTTACACCTTATTCCTAACATCCTAAGGTCACATTTTCAACAAGCAAGGCTGTATTTCTTGAATCTGTGGCGTTGATTACCGAGGTGGTTCAAACTAAACTAATTTACGTGAACCGCCGGACACTGGCGGAATAAGTTCGGACGGTTCGTTCTCGCTATTGAATGCCGCGGTTTCTCGTACCATCACCGAACAACCACATATGTCTTAAGAATTCACAATTTTATATTCAAACCGATTCTGACTATCTATCACATTCACAACTCCACAATGCAAACCACTGCAATTTCCACCTTATACTTTACACCCTATAGTCGTATTTCCAACAAGCAAGGCCACATCTCTTGAATCTGCGGCCAGCTAGCATAGTGCCGTGGCGTTGATTACCGAGGTGGTTCAAACTAAACTAATTTACGTGAACCGCCGGACACTGGCGGAATAAGTTCGGACGGTTCGTTCTCGCTATTGAATGCCGCGGTTTCTCGTACCATCACCGAACAACCACATATGTCTTAAGAATTCACAATTTTATATTCAAACCGATTCTGACTATCTATCACATTCACAACTCCACAATGCAAACCACTGCAATTTCCACCTTATACTTTACACCCTATAGTCGTATTTCCAACAAGCAAGGCCACATCTCTTGAATCTGCGGCCAGCTAGCATAGTGCCGTGGCGTTGATTACCGAGGTGGTTCAAACTAAACTAATTTACGTGAACCGCCGGACACTGGCGGAATAAGTTCGGACGGTTTGTTCTCACTATTGAATGCCGCGGTTTATGCTGGCGTAATGCGTCCTGCGGAACTGTGAGCTGGATTCGCTGCAATCACTGTTCCAGCGTTTGGTAAATTGTTGGGAAGACAGAATTTGGATGGTATGTAAAAGTTTTGGGGTGGTCTTTCTGCTTTTTTAATGTTGTAGGGGTTATTTATATTAATGTAAAGGTATGGCATACAAGAATTATAAGATGAATTGAATGAATTTGCGAAGTCTTCATAAAATACACAACGCTCTTAAAATCCCCTGACCTACTTACAGCTACACGAAGAAACTATGTTTCGTACGTAAAAGTTATCATATTTTCCAACACATATCCATTATTTCTTAATTGCTCATTCTAAGCAATTAACAAGAGATTTAAAATGCAACTTATTTCTTATTTTAAACAACAACAAGAAAAAACCAGCACGTTTTCCCCCAGCATTCCAACATAAGGATCTCTAATGAAGCCGCGGTTCCGCCGGCGCTTTATCGCCGAAGATAGCCGGCTCTGGCCGAAGATAGCCGACTCTTCCCGAAGATTTACGAGACTTTTATCGCGAGTTTAAAGGGCTTAATAATTTAAACGATGCTTAACTTGTCCGGATTGTATCACTTCCCTCTATAATAAAATTTATTGCGACAACGACCGCGCTTTTTTTGGGAAAAGAAAACGTTAGTTTCTTTAAGGACCTACCCGTTCTTCTGTAAGAACAGGGTTTTCTTTACATCATCAGCCTATCGCAGTCCACTGCTGGACATAGGCCTCTCCAAGTGCACGCCACTGAGATCGATTTTCGGCTGCTCGCATCCAGCTCCTGCCAGCCAGGGTTTTCTTTACTTTAGAACTATACTAGTAGATCTAACATCATGTACGTAAAATAATTGTATAGTTAGTTAGGTTACTTAGATAGTTACTCTCAAAAATAAATATAAAGGAACTCGTCATAAAATAATCTTTTTTAATAGGAATAATTATGTTCTTTAATTTTGATGTACCTACTATGAAAAAAGTCGTAGGTACTTCCTTTAATTACTTCACAATATTAATTTACCTAAAATTATCTTTTATAACTGAAACACCCACGTAACTCTTCATCAGCTTTCCTACCGAACAGTTTACGCTCAAAGTTTAACCACACGTAACTATCGGCTATCTTCCCCAGATAACTGGGACTTGCTAAAACAGCTCAACTTTAACGTAACCTTAACCGTTTACAGTTAACCGGTTAACAACGGTTCAAGTTGGAAGTGGGTTTAGTGTTACTGGCTATATTGAATATAAAGATCAGATAGTTATAGATCAGAGTCCAATGTGTGAGAAATAGGTACAAAGGTCGTACCTATAGATAATAACAGAGAGCGCAAATGCTTTATGTTTGTCTATAGGTATAGATAGTTCAACTCAGATTTGCGCGCGGCCCTATGTGTGCGTCGGCTTGTAAATATACAACTTTCATTTGTGTGACAGTGACGTCGTCCGAGCATGACGTGTTCTTATCGCTTTTTGTTATGGGTACAGTCGTTTACGAAAATACTAGTTAGGTATTCACGGAGAAATTATTAAGGAGTCAGGTAAAAAAAAATGAAACAACATTCAAAGCTTTTTATTATTAAATAAGTATAGTTTTTCATTATTTTCTCACACGTCTTTTCAAATTGACATTTACAGTATCTAAGAATTAAATACTCCTTACATATTTTCTAGCTCGGGGTACGCGGACAATAAATAAAAGTGGGGACTAAGAATGTAAAAAGAGGTATAATCTAGTATAATAATGTAAACAAAATGTGTGGGGAATTTTAAAAAATTTTATTGCTTCGCACAATGTCGACCAAAATAAGACGGAAGTAATGACACTCATAAATGAACGTTTAAGCCAAATTGATGAAGGGATGTGGGGTAATACCTACTTGTCGACATGTACAAAAGAAACAAGAAGAATAATTGACATGGAGTCAGAATTTATAATTTCACCTTGGAGAGTAGCGAATCCGAAAATTCATCATTTGATTTTTCAAATAGCGATTCATAATCATTATAAATAAATAAACATAAAATTACGTAATAACTGTTTTTCTTTAAACACCCGTATATAACCCCTAAATAACTGTATTGTACCCGACTGTACCTCTTGTCACGCACACAAAGTCACTGAATATGTACAAGGGTTACCCACACATAAGGCCGCGCGCACGACTGAGTTGAACTTACTATAATACACTTAGTGATAGTTTTATTTCGTTTTCATTATTGTTTTTTTAATCACCTAAAGATCTTTTTACATAAATGTGCTCGAGTGCCAATTAACAGATAAGAATATTCTATTGCCATCAACTTTGTGTGTACCTTTACAAATTCAATCCCTGTATTTCACATAGCTTTTTCCCTGGAACTGATCAATAGTTGATATTAATACCTACATTTAATCCGCTTCATATTCGTTTTACTGCAATAAAAAAACCTTAACACAAAATCATTTGCAAAAAGTCCGCTATCCACACAAAGCGATGGCAATAATGAAGCTATCAATGTACAGGCAATCACAGCGCTCATTAAAATAGCTCGACCTACAGTACAGTCGCGACCAGTATGTAAGAATTGCGGAATGAGACTGTTGCTATTATGCTAGGGTTGTGCCCAGTCGACTTTTTTTTACTTAGTTAACAAACACGTGTTCTACTTAACCAAGCTAGTGAAAAGGTATCCTGCCTTTGGTTGAATTGAATGAATTTTTGAATTTTTGGCTTTATCATTAACCTCAATCTTACATCTTCGGTATATGTTGTCCACTAGATCAACTGTATTATGAAGATACTATCTTCATAATACAGTTTGATATTTGTAATTGGGTTATGTTTCAACAGATGCATCGAAATGGTTGATGACATTAAATCAAAAGCCAACCATCATATTTACTTACCAAAACACGCAACCCAGATCTAATTACGGCTCAAAATCTGACAGCCACATCTTTGCATTATCCCATCTTGAACTCACAAGCACAAACTTTGGACTTACCCCAGTTTACACTTTCTATTAGATCATGATATATCTGTCGGCCGCACGTTCCCCCATAATTTTAATTCCCAATTTACATGACAAGCAACCCTACGCTCGGGTGGGTTCGGGCGCATTCGGCCAAGTTCGGGCGCCGTCGCTAATTTGCATTCGCACAATCGTCCCTGTTGACCCGGGATTGTGCCCACTTAACTGGAGTTACTGCAGTTTGTTTAACTGAGGGAATAAACCTTTAAATCTATACTTGAATTGTTTGCTCCTAAAGTCTGCATCTACGTTTGAAAGCATCTTGAGTCGCTGCAGTTTGCTCAACGTTTTAATTATAGTGCGCTTTCTTTTTAATTAAATCGGAAAGGTCCTTGAGTTCTTTGATTGAAATTCAATTAAGTTTATGAGAATTCATTTCTTGAGTCAATCATTTGCGAATGGGTGAAGTTAAATTGAAATATTGTGTTTACTTTCGCCTTATAAGTTTAACCTCATTTTCTCATAACGTCATTTTAAATTCAGAGGCAGATACCTAACTATGTACATATATTATTTCAGCTAATAACGCGACTGAATATAGACCGCTAAGCCGTAATTATTTTAAAATTTAAAGGGATCGTCAAAACACTTACAAAAACCCAGGGGAGCCATTAGAAACTAGAATAGTTCAGCTAAACCACTTTCAATATATTGAATCCCTAAATTAATATCGAGCACCTGACGTCACACACCATTAATAACACAAAAACTATCAATGGATAATCGACATTATTCCTACCGTATATCATTTTGACATCACACAAATCAAAACTCTGTGCTAATACTAATAAAGTCCAATTTCCTCTGGCAAACGTGCTCTAGTGAGGTGACAATAACGTGTAAAATTCGGTTCCTTAGACGATAAATCGAGTGAATATCACAAACTATTCAGAATCAGTTCTCATCCCCTTAGAAATGGGGCGTAATAAATCTAAGAGAATCGAATAGAAATTATTGGGGCTCGCGATCCTATCATTTTGTTTTAATGATATTACGTATTATTCTCCTCGCAATATAGCGTGTTTATGACATTCTGATATTAATAGACTTGTGTCTAAAAATGTTCTACAAAAAACATCGATACATTTTGTAGGTCTGCAACTTTCCCCTTAATAAATTACGTAAAATCTATCGACATTAATCCAAGTTTCCCCTTTTTGTACAACAACCGAGCCACTTATTTCCCAATACCTACAGAATACGGCCTAACCGAGGTACGTATATAAAAGCACCTTAAAATCTAGGCCCTGCCCAAACAAATGAGGCTTATTCATCATTCTGACAATGATAAAAACGGGACACGGGGATCGAACGGCCCTATGCCTGACCCACACATGCAAGCGTTCCTTCTATTTTCAAATAGCTATAATGTGAACATACATGATTACACAGTACACACACATGCATACGGAGGTTTGTAGAGGTATATTTTGGATCTGAAATTCGTAATTATTGCATTCCTCCTATTTTAGACATTTTGAATGCATATTGTGCTGTTCGACATTAAACTCTATACCTGGTTTGTGGTACAGTCATATTTTATATTTGAATTTCAGATTCGAAAGTTTAACTATATGAAGTCACTATTAAAAAATAACTTTTTGGCAATTCATGTATACCATAAAGAAATAAAAAAAAAACATTTAACGATATTTCCCTTTTTTTTCAAACATTCAGCTAGTATAAAATGAACGTAAAAATAATTAAGGCTAATCATATTTTAACAACGGCTTAAAACAAAAACGATTTAGCTTAACTAGTTTAACATTTTCTAATTAACATTAAAGTCGCTTTGAGATTGTTTAACGATATCATTTTTTATCTTAAATGGTAGGTAGATTATATTTAACCAGTATCTAAAGTGTCTTAAAAAACAGTAGACTAGCTTTTTCCATCGACTTCACTCATTTGAAGATGGTAAATGTGGTATTAATAAACAGTCGAATCATATTTTTGTACACATTGTAAAATTGTGTCTAATTTACAATAATTTTAAGCCTACAAAAGAATATTTTGAATCATTATGTCCATATAGACTTGCATATTTATAAAGGCATTTTTACGCACACATATACATAAAATGATACGCGTTCAATAAGAGTAGATACGTGTGTATAGGTATTTCACTATTTATCTTAGTCAAAAGCACAATGATTTTGTTCAAGCACCGATATAAAGCCTCGAAGTCATTATCACAAAGCATTACCTACCTACTTTACCTCCCAAAATCGATTTCCTCAAAAATCATCGAATCGATTTTCCTCTCGATCGGAATCACAACATCACATCACTAGCAGATGTTAGCATAATCCTTAGCGTTGTAGGAGCTCACCAAATAGATGCCATAGTCTTTGTATCGAAGGCTGCACACTTTGCATAATTGTCTATAGACCCGCAACCTTTAGCCTATGGTGTAAAGAAAATTTAAAGACTGGGGTGAACTTTTCTAGTGTTTTGTGGGAGTATTTAAGTTTACTACCGATTAGAATTTCTTGAAATACCTACAGACTATAGACAGAAGATTTTTTTGTAAAATGGTAAATAAATATTTGTCAATTTGCTATACATGCGATTTGAATAACAAGGACTAGGATATTGGCTGAAACTGATAGAAATTGGCTACAATACCTACTTAAATGAAAAAAGACTAAAGAAAATGGTGGCTGTTTGTCTAGCACTTCATCACTTCCAGTGTCTTTCTTATATAACAATTTATAGAACGTAAATTAAATAAGTAAATAAAGCTAGAGGCACGAGTTGTTATCCGATTTTTATACAACTAACAAACATACAACTCACAAGGATAGAGTGCTCGATCTAGAAGAAACATCTCGATTTATGTACCCTCAATATGTTACGGAGAAAAAACTGGAAGAGACAATACCCAGAGAATTTGTTTCGATACCAGGGCCGGACTGGGACGATCAATGGGTGCCACGTATTTTTATATATTGCATTTTTTTTTAAATCCTGAAGCCTTGTGTTTAACAATATTTTATTACATTACATATTATTATAAAAAGACAATTTTCAGAAAACTTCCTCGCAACATAAAATGCTTCAACATCAAAATCGCATTATACAATTCTAATAGGAATCGCCAAACTACAAAGGCGTTTTTAATTCATCATAGTAAAACGCAAATTAGTTTTGAAGAAAACTGTTTGCTTTTATTAAGTTTATCCAAAAAGTCGCTTTAAATCATTTTTATCAAAGCCTACAGACTCGCAAAAACAACACATTACACAAAACAAAAAAGAACACATTTTACTACTCCAAATATTTAGTCACTGTTGCACCCCAGATCGTCCTAGTACGTCCCTGTACACCCCAGCAGATGTAATTTAGAAAGCAGTGGATTTAAGTGGTGCATTTGCTTCGGCCTCACCTGTGACTTATTTATCGTCGCAGATACGGCCATATGCTTGAATAATGCAATCTCAAGCAAATATCCTTTGGTTTTCGCCAACAAATGCTCTGTTCATGCATATGTTACGATAAGTAACTTTCTTTTTACGAAGTTAGGTAACAAAAATCTGTATTTTGTTTTGCTGATTGTCATTTGATTTTTTGGTCGTGGTGTCAGACAAAAGGTTGGCATAAAATAAGTCAGATCTGTGAACTGTAACCTTTTTGCCTATTATGTCGAGATTTTGTTAATCTTTGGAGTTTTCTTATTTAATACAAAAACTTTACATATATTAAGCATATAATATTCAAACTTGCGTCGAAGTTGCTACCGTATGTAAATTCACGTTCTGTTTTACAACATACAACGAATTTTGGAGGCCCCAACACACAGTCCTAATCTCCTAATGCCATTAAATCACACTTTTAGTGGGCGCAAACTATAAAATTTGCATAGTTTTCCAAAAGTTCTGCTTAAATTAACTTTCTATTATTCTAACAGCAGTTAGTTTAAAAGTGCGCTTTGATTCGCCGCCATGTTGTGTGAAACTTGCTCACGTGAAATTTAACGTCACTATTAAATGCAAGTTATAATAAACTCATAAACTGAAGTATAAGTTATTGGCAAAATAGTATTTGAAGCTGTAGTTCCGAAAGTTCATTGACTGCACCCTGTGGCAATCAAAGGTAGTCTATCCGTTCATAAGTCTGTGGAATCTTAACTCTGCTGCAATGAGTGCACCGATTTCCATGCAGATGTATATTTTTTATAAAAAATACTTTTGTTTAGAGCATTTAATCCTTAATCGATCATTGAGTATGCTTAAGATAATAATTTAACATTAATTTTCTTTTCTTTGTCATAAAAACTTATTATTCGTTTTATTTCGCAATAAAAACCCTGCCGAGTTCTAAAATCTCAATTACAGCTATTTAATTCGCACATTACAGTGAATTGTACGAAACAGGCCACTTCAACAGAGGTCAAAATAGGTTTAACATATTCCAGGGTCCTTTAAAAAATAATTTCGCAGTTCAAAGCCGTAGAAAGGTTTATTTTTTTATTTTAAACTTTTCCGTTGCTAACAAGCGAATGGGAATTTAGTAAAAAAGGTTTTCAGTCGACTGGAAGGTTTGTAAATTGAATACTATTTTTTTCAGTCCAGTTAGTAGGGAAATTGCTCTGATTCTATTTTTATATTGTTATGCTGAAGCTGTATCAATCGATTTTTTTAAGGGTTTTGACAAAGCCTTCAACATTGCTTGTTTTGATTCGTTCATTGCTTGCAATATTATGACCATTAATTTATGTAGGTAAATAAAATTAGTATTATACTATTCCTTTTGTAAATGTATCCCCGTTTTATAATTGCCAGCCAGGATTTTAAGCTAAACCTCCAACAAACAACTTTTAGGGTACGTGTGATAAAATCTAAAATGTCGTTAGGCCCTAACCAATTTATCAGGCGATACGAACACGTTTCGATAACGAAACGATAAATCGTGGAGTGTACGGCAAGCCTTAAAGCCGCATCCAATATTTTAAACCTAACGCAAAATATTTTAAAGACACCACACAAGCCCCGACACCTTACAACGATTTATGAAGA
This sequence comes from Helicoverpa armigera, assembly GCF_030705265.1. Classification (NCBI taxonomy): domain Eukaryota; kingdom Metazoa; phylum Arthropoda; class Insecta; order Lepidoptera; family Noctuidae; genus Helicoverpa; species Helicoverpa armigera. The sequence goes on from NC_087128.1 coordinate 1,004,252, forward strand.
AATATCATTCGTTTTAATATTGTATTCGCCATAAAATGCCTCGGTAACCAAATGCTCTAAACACCTTTTGAAACCCTTACCCCCTTGACATAAGGTTCACATTCGCTTGCTGTATATGCGAGAAATACTCTGGCAATATTCCCCAGCGATACAAATTTTATATGCGGTTATGTTAGATCTTGTAGCGTTGATATAAGGTCGGGTTTACGTTGCTTTGTGTGCATATTGTAGGCCATATTTTGCAGAGCTGGTAGAAATTTGTGAGTTTTGCAGGGGTGTGATTTATTCCAATCCATATTGCTAAGATTCGATTGAGGTGCTATCTCCCATGGACCGTTGAATATTAGATGGTGACTATATGTTTCGGGGGCTATCAAGTTATACACATACGGTTTGCAATAAAGCCTACATTTTTATGTGGAGAGTATCATTAGGTAAATGGAGAATATGCTTTATGAAGCAATTTTGAGAGTGTTGCTTTTTTCATAAATGTGGTACTTTTAAAAGAAAGAATGTCTTAGCTTATATCAGCTCTGAAGTAACTGGACTGGAATTATAAGCAGTTGGTACCTCGTCAAAGAAGAAATAGTTGAGGGATATTTGATAGAAAAAATACTACACATAAACTATGAAAAATTCATTAAAACAACTCTTTTGAACTACAAACGCTACAGCATCCATTAGCACTGAACAGGACAAATATTTGTATCTATATGACGTGGAATCGCAAACGATAATGTCAATATGTGACTTTGTATAAATATACATAACCCTCCTGGCTATCAACGAATAATTAATTGTTATAATGTAAACTAGATTCGTTAAATAATTCAATCGTTTTTCTGTTTACTTCTAAGCGACCCATATTTCAAATCATTTTTAAGTACAGGTTTTTTCTACATTATAACTCTAATTTGCGAAATGTACGCTTACCAAAATGGGCACTCGACCTTCAGCATCAGATCAATAACAAAACTGCCTACAAAACATAATGACTCAAACAGCCAAACTCCTTTCGCTGTGTCACGCACAAAAACACCAAATTACATCTGGCCAGTACGCCATTCAGACCAAAAAGGTTTGTACTCAACAGAAAATTTCAAAAGTCGAACAGAAAAAGCTCATTAAAATGGCGGAGAAAAAAGAAATAATATATAATGTCTCATTGGTGGAAGTTTTCTTGTTATAGTAAGTTTGACGGGTATTAAGAGTTTCAGTAATTGCATCCGACAACCAACTCTTAGTGGAGGCAATCAGCTGTGAACAAATACGACTGGACCGAGACTTGGACATTAGATAGATTTCATGAAGTACGAAAATGTTAGGTATACAATCAAATACCTTTAGGTACTAAGCATTGAATCAAAAATTCTCATAATTTAAAAATATTTAAATTTGGGCTTGTTTGTGCTTCGGAAAATCAATAGTTAAATTGAAGTTCAAGTCTCAGTCCAGAGATTAAACCTTTTTAAAAAACTATAAGTTCCCAGGTTAACAAGTACGCGTATTTATAATCTAGTTCCACAGCCCTAGAACACATCAGAACTTAGCCATTATTTCATTAATTGCGGCGAATTCAAAGAAACCTTACTTAGCTCTACTAAATTACAAGCCATTAATAATTACCTCTAGAAAGCTCAGTAGACATTGAAGCCCAAAACATATAGTTCTATATTACCCTTACGAGGCCATATTTCATTTCTAAGGATTGATATTTATTAGGCTGGCAAGAACGCATTTACAAAATATACGGCCTACTTTATTGAGCAAAAAATACTGGCCATCTACAATGCAGGACCTAGACGTGACGAATGAAATGAGATGGTCAGAGTGACGTATGCGTGTTATGTAGGTAAATAATGGATACTTATGTATTTTTCTTATTACTTGGTAATTATTACTGCCATTAAGTAAAACTGCTAAGACATCATCTGCCTAACCTTTTCACAACTATGTTGGAGTCGGCTTCCAATCTGAACAAAGCTGAGTACTAATGTTTTACAATAAGTGACTGCCCATGTGACCTCCTCAACCCAGCTACCCGGGTAACCCAATTCGCCTAGGTAAGACTGGTTGTCAGACTTTCTGGCTTCTGACTACCCGTAACGACTGCCAAAGATGTTCAAATGTTAGTCATTAACTATGTAATGGAATCTAAGGTAACTAATTTAACCATCTTCCAAGAATCGTACCGTCATGAAGCGGTGGTATAAATATGTTATTCCGTCATTGCAAACAAAAAGTATACATAAAAGAAACGTATAAAACAAAAACAACTGATGATTTTTTTTACTTCACCTTCCATCATCACTCACTTTACACCCAAACCGAAACTTAGCGCCAAAACTTCGAACAAAAAAAGTTAAACCTAGCATTATGGTTACGTTTGTTACCGCGAGAGATCATTTAGTTTTTCCCTTTGGGGCGCAAATAAAACGCGAAACTGGAGTAAAAACATCCAACTCTTAGTAGCAGAAGGTTCAGCCGTGAGAAATATCCAATTTAGCTGCGTTTGCCCTGTAAATTGACGCCATTTTTAGGGTTCCGTAGCCAAAATGGCAAAAACGGAACCCTTATAGTTTCGTCATGTCCGTCTGTCCGTCTGTCCGTCTGTCCGTCTGTCCGTCTGTCCGTCTGTCACAGCCGATTTACTCGGAAACTATAAGTACTACAGTGATGAAATTTGATGGGAATATGTGTTGTATGAACCGCTACAAAAATATGACACTAAATAGTAAAAAAAAGAATTGGGGGTGGGGCCCCCCATACATGTAACTGAGGGATGAAATTTTTTTTTTCGATGTACATACCCGTGTGGGGTATCAATGGAAAGGTCTTTTAAAATGATATAAAGTTTTCTAAAAAACATTTTTCTTAAAGTGAACGGTTTTTGAGATATCAGCTCTCAAAGTCGTAAAAAGTATGTCCCCCCCCCTCTATTTTTATAACTACGGGGTATAAAATTCTAAAAAAAATAGAGGTGATGCATGCTAATTAACTCTTTCAACGATTTTTGGTTTGATCAAAGTATCTCTTATAGTTTTTGAGATAGGTTGATTTAACTGTAATTTACGGAACCCTTCGTGCACGAGTCCGACTCGCACTTGGCCGGTTTTTCATTTAGAACGTCCGCCATGTTGTTGCGGCGGGCGCGATGCCTGCCCCTACTCAAATATTAAACAAATAATAATAGTAATGTTTTAGAAAATAGTGCTGTTTGTTATGTAGGCTGATTGTATTTGTTTATCAGAATGGTTACAATTTAAAATTAGTATTGGTTCTTGTAAATCAATTCGGGATTGAAAGCCAATGTTGGACATAGAGTAGAGACAGGTAAGTAAGGCACGGATGGCTTAAAAAAACAGATTTAAAACTTTATGGTGTCCTAGTAATTATTGGCTTATTAATCTTATTTGTAAACATAACATAATACTCGAGTTGAAATACCTTGCAAAATAACACATTTCTGTTTTGGATATTCTATAATTTAATGCTCTGAATCAATACACTGAAAACAAAGGCTTTGTCCGTAATTACACTACATTCTAACGAAGGATAATAGTCTGACATGAAATACGTCTTGTTATACAGAGAAACTATCAATTTCTCTATTCACAAATATCCATTCACGGTTTATTTATGTGAATCTAATCCCAAAATCAAACGCATACCAAATGTGATTGGATGCTTTAATACCTCTCAAACCTGCCAAACCAGCCAAATTGCGGAGTCTCAATTTTGTATACACCTGGGCTTTACGCGCTACCTATTGTACTTCGCAGTGTAATACATTTTACTTGTCATTCTGGCAGGAGTGATAGGAATTTATCAATCGCACACAATTATTACGGAGTGAAATACTGGGAAATGCGTCTTATTCAGTGTTGCCAGAAAAGGGGTAGCTGTCACATTCAATACTGAATGGCTGTTTTGTTCAGAATATCGGCTGCTCGTATTGAATGCGGTTTTATATGTAGAATATGGATATCAATGTTGATAAAGGAAAGGGCATTTCTGAGAATTGGGATGTGAATCCGTAGTTTCAGATTAAAATAATCATGAAATATTATTTTCATGCAGATTTTATATTTTTTATTTTGCGCACCTCGTATTCAGCTTAATTAGATACAGATCGACCTAATTAAAGCGTGTTAAAATATTTTTTTTAATAAATAAAATATATAAAATTCCAAAATCCACAATGCCATTGGAATTTCAATCTTACCTATAAAACTAAGTTACAAAATAAATAAAACACAATACGTACCAGATAAAACAATTTCCACCTGGCTCTCAATATAGTGTGGGCGGCTACATCTATCAACTGTTTCTTATCTCAAACTATGACTGAACGCTACAAAGATATAAACTCCTGGAAGCGAAGATATAAACTCGGTGATAAATCTTCATTATAGGAAACTTTAACTGATTTGAAGTTTGAGTATTTTGGATTAGGATTTCAAACTAAACTTGGAGAAACAATATATTTTTATAACTATTCTAAACTCTAGAGGTCCCTGTCCAACTTTGAAGCTACCTAGTTCCGATGATCTGGTTTACAACATACATAGGTAGGTAGGTATAGTACTTACTTGAAACTTCTATTGTACCTCTTAGAGTATTAGCTTTCATAGAACTTGTTACTAAAATAGGTTTATCTAAGATAGTAAGTACATAACATTGCAAAGAGAACTTTACAAATTACCTACGTTTTACTGAAGTACCAAACTTTCTTTTACAATCATACTTGAAAAATATGCACATCCAAAACTTCACCAAAAAATTGTAAGTACTTCTAAAAGTCTAATCTTCAAAAATTGAATTTTTCGCCATTTCACACTCCGACCTCAAATTCCACGATTTAAATTAACCACTTCGGTGTTGGCAAGTTGGGCCAAGTGTCAGCCAAGCCGTGTCTCTCTATATCCGCGGAGCACTTGGCTCGCACCTCACGTACCGTGGACCAGTCGTATTTTATTAGATCATTAAGCTTGGCAACGTGTCTTGGCTCGCTTGGCCAGTCCGTCAATACGGCATTCAATAGTCCTTTCTAAGGCATTGACGGCGAAATTAGATTACGAACCGTGGTGAGGCTTTACCTATGTTTTGGTTACGTGGAGATAGACTTTGTAAGGGCTGTTTTTAGAGAATATATGGATTTTGTATTCAGGTCTTTACGAAATATTTTTAGCCTTTAATTTTTTTTGTTGGCCAATTTAAATATTTTATACAAAAATACTTTTAAAGCATTTTGGATTGATTATTGAATACCTATTGTAGGATAAAAAAGCAAACTTTTCAATTATAATGACATTCACGTGTATCAAAAGCAGGTTACAGGCCAAACCATTCAATATAATAAATCAATTATTCTGATCCACCGCGTCCTTTGTCAATAATAAAACTCAAAAGCATTACAAACCCTTGTCTATCAAATTGATACAATATTAATCTCAAATTTTAATTAGTAAGACTCAGCCTTTTGTAGTCTTTATCGAAATATGATTACACTTTAGACAATCCCTACTGAATTTAAGTACTGCCAAGGGCGTCTAGAACACTGAAGGTTGGTTTCAGTCTAGACCGAGACCAACAAACTTCAAATCTCACCTTAGATCTTCAGTGCCAAAAATTACTTTCCATTTTGTACTTTATAATTATAGACGTTAAGCTGGCTTTCGATTGTAAATTAGTTGTGATGTTATACCTCTTGGCTAATTTGTTATGAATACAGTTAGTGTCATAGTGGATATTACAATAACATAATTTTCGTTGACACCTCTATTATCTTATCTACATCTACAATAAGATGTAATAAATAAGACTATCTATAGTAGACGCCAATATTAATTAACTCAAAATTGACAGAAATATTATACAAAAGTAGGCTAAGTAGTGTACAAGGGCGTGTCATAGCAGAGGCCTAAAAATATATTGATATTGACGATAAGAACTTTACTACTAAGAACCTTTTAATATCCACATAGACGTGAAATAGATACGCAGTCCAAAGCCCAAAACAGAGGAACTCACATTAGCAACTAATTTCGTTAACTTCCACTAAAGCTCCAATATGACAATCCAAACGTCAAAACGGCTCAAATGACTTCTGACTCCCGTCTGATTAGTTCAGATTAGCCTGACCTTTTTTATCTGACAGGACCTTTAATCAATAGGGCCCGTCAGACTTTCATTGTTCCTTTCAATCGTAAACGAAGTTAATCTCGCCCAAAGCTGATTGCGCTAAATTGTCAATAGAAGATTCTTGAGTTCATTTTACTGAATTCTGTCCGTTTTGAGTGGTTTGACTCGCAGTAATTGGTAAAGGGCTCGCTTTATATGGGAGTTTAATGTTGTATAGGTACCGTAGGTATGTGGCCCAGCATTGAGATATTTTCGTACATATTTAACGATGGTGCCTAGTGTTTGCACATTAAGCTGCACATTGGTGACCGACCGTTTCTTATTTAAAACAATATATTTTTCAGATGACGGCATTTTGAAAATCGATCTGTGTCACAATTACCTTACTTGTTATTTTTAAATCTATATAAATAAATTGTTGTTCGCTAGTCTGATTAAAACTCGAGAATGGCTGGGCCGATTGAGCTGATTTTGGTTTTAAAATGTTTGTCGTAGTCCAGGATAGGTCTAAACGGTGAGCAAATAAGGAAAAAAATAAAAAAGTATTGTGTCGTGTGTTTGCGACTTACTAAATATGCCTCCAATAATTAGGCGGCACGAAGTTCGCTGGGTCAGCTAGTTTGGAATAAAATAATTACATATCTTTCCTAAACCCTTTTCTGTATAATCATTAATTACAGTGAAATATGTGCTAATAACAATGTGTTATGGTTTCCCGAGAGAGTGTAAGAACCATACGGCTGGCTCTGTTAGTGTGTAAGCGACTGCATCTATTTGTCTTCTGTCAACATTATATAAAAGAGGTCGGGTGTCCCTCGGGGTATACATCACTCCCTTGTATTTCTATTTTCGAGTTTTTCTACTTTATACATGCCGTATTCCATACCATATTCAAATATTTTGTGTGTGCTCAATTTAGCGTTACGGACCTCTGTCAGTTTTCAACCTTTTTAATACTGATATTTTTGGTAATCGATCTACTTCTATTTTTAAATTCTCAATAACCTCTCGATGACTTGAAAAAAAACAGTACTTATAACAACCTCGAAGTTTTTTTTTACTTTTTTGCATGAATCAACTGTAATTCCTTTTAAATTAGTAAGCGTTGAACCGGCAGACATCTGAAATGTGATTAATGAAACTAATTTTAGCGGGAAAAATGTCCCAAAATTTTCTTACGTAAGTCTTCCGTGCCGACGGACGGGGAAACGGTGCTTATTAGCTAGATATAACTGCTACTTATTTCTCGAGAGATAGCACTTCTTCTAGGCATTCTGTCACTATGTTTTCTAGGATTTTCATGGGTATTTTTTGCTTCAGTACGATATATTAGGTAGATTACCTTAGATACATTTGGACGGCCATTTGATGTACTGATTATTATCTTTGTGCGTAGCTGTGATAACTGTGTAGCACATTTAATATACTTGACAATCTCATAACAAATACTTTTGTATCTCAATAAATAATTATGACGTAACTATCAAACTCATAGGTTACTTACTACTTTCGTCTTTTGCTTCTGTGTTAATTGACTGTGTAATAATCCAATCATCTATTTATCATTTCATCTATCATCTATTTATGAAATAAGACAACCTTTGCCCTCATCTTTATAAGTATTATGTAATACCCCTTTACAACAGCGTAGGTACTCCGAAAATAGTGATACACATAGCAAAAGAACTGTCGCGCGTCTTTCTCATAATAGTAGTTAACATAGAATACGGAAAATCCGCTCGTTTGAAAGCGCTCTAACCTATACTTATCCAAATATGTTATCTAAGAAATTCTCCAGTCTATAAGATCATTACTGATGAGGACACGTTTGACCGGTTCGTTTCAGCAGAAGCACCCTCATGTCATCTTCGAGGCGCGCACGAAGGCCAACAAGGGTTGTGCCAACAAGCTGGAGTTCAGGCCCAAGAGTCGGCGCACCAAGCATGTGCCGTACGTCGAAGAACCGCTCGCTGATGACCCTGGCAATATGTGAGTATAGAAATATTGTTATTTATTTACTAGCTGAAGGTAGTTTACTAACCCGTGTTACGTGGGATATTAATCCATACACCCGGGTAGAAAGTAGCCTTAATCAATAAACTGGCTATGTCAGAATTATATAGGTATGTAATAATTTTTCAAATCGAAACTTCCGTTTCTGAGAAAAGTGCGTTCAGGCAAACAGGCTCTTCAGCTTTGTAATTTTAAGAATTGAATTTGAACATTGTTGTTCCTTGCAGTTTTATCTGCAAAATTTCACGTTTATCAGTATGTGTATAATATATCAGACTATGTAGCTAGATAATTTATATAGAGCCACGCCCTTTTACAAAACGCAAACACATAATAAGATACACAATTTCAAAATGAAACATCTTTAAATTCCAATTCAAACAATGAAACCAAATCTCGAGTGAAAAGTGCGGAGAATTAACTTGTTACAAGTACTTATTGAATCGATTTATAACTCCAAACCGGAGGATTACACGCGGCTACACTTTGCCTAATTTAAGCACTTTATTAACGAAAGAACTTTCAAAATCATTGTTTGCAACCAACCTTGTAATTTGAGTTGGGAACGAAAAAACGAGCTCAAACTTTGTTAGAAGCGATGAGGATTTCATATCGTTTTCACGAATACTTCTTTCTGTGTTATATATAAAATTAAATGAGGCATACCTACCTTATATATTCTTTGTTCTTTGTAATCTGTAGATATTGGTAGAGCATCAGTCACTGTCAGCAAAATGATTGTATCTCATTTTTCATTGTTTAATAAAAACAGTAGGCTTTCATCGTAAAACAAAATGTAGACGCTCCCTTATCGTGTACAACATTAACACAAAGATAAAATATTAATCCGAAATTATTCAAAAACTCTGTTTCATTTTTATTCACATTGGACACACTTATTCAAAGTGGATACAGTGAATAAAAATCTTGAAAATAAAATATTGTCGCTATAATTGGCTGATTACATTTGAGTCAATCGAGTGTTAAGAGGTCCATCGGACCCTCCGGAGGTCAAGTCCCAAATTATTGAAGCACAACAGGGATACCTCTCGAGCCAATCATTTGTTATTCGAACCATTCACGTATTTGTAAGGTTCAATATGAATATAATATTATGTATTTCGATTAGTATTTAAACTATATTGTATGTATTCTGGCCGAGAAATCACCTAGACGTAGAATGTAAAGAGATACGATTTGAAATACCGTGATTTTGTTTCTTAATTTCAATGTTGTTTATTATGGTTATGGTGGACTTATCGATCAGACTTCTCTCTCATACTGTGATATTAGCAAATAATATTTTTGCTATAATTTCCTGCGAATCAATGCTTTTGTTAACAATTATTATAGATTTATCAGAATTTCTCTTACTTAATCGTTTATTACTGCGAACTTTTTAATTATCTATGGCAATGGTAATTCAGCGAAAGGTCTTTTCACTTCAATGGCATTTGCTTTAGATATTTCTAAAGCGGGATTTATTGAGAAATTCTTTCTATACCTCTACACTACAATACATGGAAGCTTGAAATATATAATTCATAGAAAACATAGAACTCAAAGAGCCATATCTCACAATGCATAACAATTGAATTAAAACTTAGTGCTCCAACCTGATTACAATTCCCACTTCAAAAAGGAAAAGTTTAAACTATTAATCATAGGTTTGTCTGCAACCTAGGCCAAGTGAGAAGTGAATAATGCAGCTTGCCAACTTGGCAGAGCAGGTTTTTTCCTCGCTCCACTACACACTGGGAGTTTCCTTTCTGAATTCTATTTGAATTTGTTTGAGAAATAATTTAAACTTAGACGACAAAGGGAAATACTTTTGTTATGCAAATCTCCATATTTTGCTCGGAATAATATTTTGAATTTAACTTTGATTTTCGGAGTGGTCGTTTAGCCAGGCTTCTGATATTTACTTGTGTGAGTGCGATTCTGTTGATTCGTTAAAACGTTTCTGTGAAAAACAATTATCCAAAAAGGGATTAAAATTAAAACGCTAATGAAAATTACTGATTCCTAGAAGTGATATCACTGAGAGTGCTTGAATGAAAGCTCAAATAATCCTAGCTGTTAGCTTTTTTTCTTATATTAGTCTACATAAAATCTTCTTGAACTCAAAACGTAGTAACCTAGGACCACCCCAGGTTTTTAATACAACCTAATCTAATTTGCAATATCACCAGCTAAAGTTCAACTACCTATATCTAAACATGACATTCAATACAAACCGAACTCACCTCATCAAATTATCATCGACCCAAATGTGGGAAACAAAACACACCCTACACACACTTGTCACTACATATACTCGTCACTACATACACTCGTCACAACATACAGTCGTCACCACATACACTCGTCACACATATACTCGTCACAACATACACACGTCACAGCATACACTACTTGCACCTATTTAATTTGCCATGACCGATTGTTGACAGACACAAATCCTGTGTGTCAGCGCCCCTATAGTCATATACACACTCATACATATGTAGGGCGCATGATAATTGTCACCGCAGCCAACTGGTTCGTTAATTCGAATTAATTATTGACACCCACGCTTCGAATGCGTGATGCTACCACTTTTAGGAAAGGCTGTGTATGAAGAGAGATTTATACAAATCTGAGTGCTTTTCTGTAGGTTTGAGTATCGAAAAGGTGGTGATTGGATTGATGCTTCAGTGTTTGTAAATCAATAGGGGAGTCTAGTCTAGTCTATAACTAAATTCTTGAAACTCAGTCCAAAATATATATAACATGATAACGCATAGCAAATCCATATCTCCCGACTAGGTACGTAACCCGCTGCAAATTGGCTCAACTGAATCATTTATTGGGTGTAAGTGGTCGGCACAATACGTGGCCTCGTAGTCAGGGTCTTACAACAGATTTATATAAGTATGTTTTTGTTATCTTCTATATTTGGGACTTCCCTGATATGTTTTTGCATTGAATGGAGTGAGGAAAGTGTCGTACATAAATAGGTTTAGGAAAACATCCTTTTTTTTTTTGGAGGTTCATGCATAGTTTATTCTTTTGTTCTAAAAATAAAATACTAAAACCAAAATAAATTCTTCTTGTCGTTTTAAAAAATATACATTTCTAAAATATAAACAGACCTGTTACTAGGTACTTGTGTATATTATAAGCAAAGATCTTTCTCATCGCAAATATTGCCCCTCTAGATGAAAGATAACATTATCTACTAAGTGCAAGTTTATCCTCCTTAAGAAAATAAAACGATGCCTTTGACACAACATCAGACAACATCGTAAATAAATTAAAACGCCAACTTATTGAAACAGTACATCTCTATCTAAATTCCTATATAAATAACAAAAAGCAATATCTCGCGAGAGCCCTCCCCATCACTCCTATTCATTCGTTCACTCTCTTTGATGTCTCAGCAATATTTTAATGATAGCATTGACATTCAAAAAGTGTCGCTTACCGAATGATTTGATTCCAAAAAGATAATGAACGAATGGAATGAACGAACGTTTTGAAGTTTTAATTAATTATGTGAAGGTTTTGTGTTCGATTTTCAAGAATTCGTTACAATGAGATTCTCTTTTCGAATGGAGTTTCAATTTCAATGGAAAAAAGTTTCTTCGGCGCGGATCTTAATAAAAGGGAATTCACTGGATGTAAAGTTTGATATTATGGTATTTATTATCTAAGCTTAGCTGAGGTTCGATGGAAATGGCTACACGTGCCACTCATTTGAATTAAATTCAGTATAATGGACACGTGATTTTAACTGTGAAAGGAAAAATGTATTATAGTTAGTGTCAAAAGAGTTGGGTGTAGGAAATAGTGCAAGAGATTATTTTTATTTTCCTATTGTTTCGCCCAGTATATTTCTGGACAAAAAACTCAAAACAAAATTAAAGTATCAACGAAAAAAACACTGACACACTACAAAAACACATCGGCCCAGAAACACTTTTCACATCACTAAAACGTCATAAACACACATCTATCTAAGAGCAAAGAAAACATCTCTATTTACAATACTCCAATCGAAGGCCCGGAAGCAATCTACCCGGGCGGGTCCGGGAAATTTCCCTAGTTTCCAATAATAGGGGCGCGAAGGGACTGATAAACTTGATTAAGCACTCCCCCACCCGGTTGGGATGGGTTAAAAAGCTCCCCGGCCCTAGAACCTTAAAACCAATTTTTAAAGATAGGTGCGCACTTTGTTTCTTTTCTGAGTATGTTTTTAATCCGATTCTATTTTTAATATTCTTGACGATGATGACTTAATCAAAATTATTCGGCAACTCATGTTTGTCTAGAAGTTTTAGATCTTGGTATGACAGTTGAAACAAAACTCAAAAATGTTTTATACCTGTCCACAAATATAGATATCTACCCTATTATGACATAAAACACAAAATTCTTCTCACAAACACTAACTCCCCATTTCTGACCAGGGACACAACAACAAGAACAAAAGAAGATCGAGCATGGCGCTGGTGGCAGGACGCAGGGCTTCGGGCCCTCAACCGGCGCAGGCGTGACGTCAGAGAGACCACCAAGTATATAGAAACAGCGCTGGTCATCGATAAAGCCATGTTTGATAGAAGAAACGGCAGCACGAGGTCCGAAGTCGTGCATGACGCTATACAAGTCGCTAATATTGCTGATCTGGTGAGTAACATTCCTTGACATAGCTATAGTACGGTACAAAAGTACAAAAGTTAAGAGGTTGCTTTTTGGATACAGTGGCTGAAGGTAAAAATTGATCCTTGTCTCTGGAAAATTGGTCAAAAACTGGCGACGTTATCGACTTATTTATATTCTTTTTCTATTGTAACTTGTTTCTAAATTGGAAATAACATAATATGATTATGAGCCCCGTGGAGGGCAATGAGTTTTCTCTCATGAGAATTAAACATATTATGTAACTGATTGAAATGAGCTATTGAGTAAATTCGCCTACCTACACCTGCGGGAAAACCTCATGCAATTATAACTGAGTTGTTAATTACGATGCCAATTACAATACTGATTTGTAACGAAAAAGGATTTCTACTAAATCTCATACCCAACCAGCCCAACTTATGTACATTGAATGCCTACTTAAAAAAGAAACCAGCGTTCACGCAGCAAGTAATCATACTTACCATTTTACTACTTACACAAAGTGACCACTTAGAAACCAGATAAAAGAACAACGTATTTATAATAAACTTTGGGAGCAACAAAACCTAATTACTTCTGCACAAAACAATAAAATGTGTCAGAACACATGTCATGAAGTACGGGACGACTCTTGACACGTGTCACAAAAGGGTAAAACAAATTATGACGAGTAACACTCTAGTATTCTGAAGATGGACCAGATGGCCAACACTACAGGATTAGATCCTTTTTTATTTAGATAAAAAATGTACATTTTTGATGAAGATTTATTATTTTAGATGATACATAGTCTGGGGTCAACTTTATTTTGACCCCGCGTCATTGAAGTTGGGTTAATAGAATGAATTGTTTTATCTCGTACGGGCTAATATTGTGAAAGGATAGGTATATTCTTTTTATGCGAATAAATTCATCATTGGTCATCAATGAAAAATCTAAATTTGTTTTGAAAATTAAAAAAGAGACATTCAAGTCTCATTAATAAACATTAAATGTCCAAAAGTCAAGGTGACCCCGTAGGATACAAATGTAAGAGAAAATGCCGTAACGAAATTGTGCGTAACTCACTTATAATGGTCACCTAAGCATTCAAGTTTTAAGTACCCTAATTATCCTTTATACTAAGCAACCTTTCAGAAGTGATCCGAACCCCTGATACAGCATGTTCTCTTTTATCTCTTCATTTAAATTAAACGCCAACGATACAAATACCTGTGTACAAATTAAGAAAAGTGCCAATTCAGTAATCTTCCTCACCAATCAAATCGACGAATCCCATTTATTTTGAAACGTTTCAAATTACATTTTAAAATATAATTTGATATTCATTTATCTCTATCATTCATCATCTACTGTTTGTTAATTACTCATTAGAGTTTAGTATTCCATGTTTGATTTAATGTTACGTTTATTTTAAAACTGATGGAATTCATGTAATTGGATTTGGCTTTAAATAGACAAAATCACCAAAATAATCGTTTGAAAAATACAGGCAACATTTATCAAAAAAAAATCGTAACGTAGATCCAATATAACGCTACCAATAAATACTTTTAATAAAGTTGATTTTTCTCAAACGATTCTATAAAAGCCACATGAATAAAAAATCTTCAGCTCCAACTTTGATAACTTTGTAACAAGAATTATATTCACACTGTAAAACCGAGATGATACCCCAAAAAGTGCGCGTGAAAGTCAAAAAAGTCCCAATGATATTCAGCGGCCCCGTAACTTACAATCTCATTAAAAGTTTCCTACCTCCCAAAATAAGTAATGCCTGTCCAAAATTCAATTTTTGAGTTAATCAAAACGTTTTGCCAGCTTATAATAGCGTGTTCCGGCTTTAAAACTGAACCGAACGGCCAATTTTGTGCTTAACGAAGTTGTCCCTACATATGGACGCTAGTTCAGTGGAAGAGGTTTGGTTCGGAGTGATGGACGGCCATATTTGTTTTTTTTTTTAAGTTGGTGTTGCCTAGTGGTGGTTTAGTTAGCTTTTGGTTTAAATAACAAATGCGTAGGTGTCCAGAGAGACTATGTTCTTACAAACGATCTAGTTTCACATTTTTTTCTTATCAAATAGAAACATCGTACTATCTTGTGTTTCTCAAAGAATTTCTACAAAAAATAGCCTTTGAGACAAACAGGTATTTTCCTATTCAAGACTATAGTCCGATCAAGATTACTATTTCTATACTTTTGCCTTACTAAAAACAAACTCCTTTTAACTTTACATTCAAGACTACAATTTCTCCCTTACTCAATTGCTCCATTATTTCCAGTACTTCCGAACCCTGAACACCCGGGTATCCCTGGTGTACATCGAGTCCTGGCAGAGCGCTGACCAGGCCGACATCGATAGGAAGCAGGACATCACCAGAGCCATCCACAAGTTCAGCGACTACACCGCCAGGAAACTCTTCAAGATCGAAAAGGATACCACACAATTGCTCACGTAAGTTATACTGTTATGTCTCTTATGATTAACGTGTTTAGGTCTACAATTCTGTTCAATTCAAAACTCAAAAAAGAATGTAAAATTAAATGTCCCTTGATACGAGACACGAGTGGTATCCAAAACCACCTAAATCGCAGTTCAAAGATATTATGGCAATTTGCTAAATCTACACTAAACACAAGATAAGTAAGCTTCATTACTGTAATAACAAGCTCACAGGCGAATAAACAACCATCCCGCCAAGTAGCAATTTTAAATCCATCATCCTTTAAAATGAATTTTCGCGCAGACCAGAACTTGTTTCAAAATTTTAAAACAAGCCCCGGATTATATACGGAGTGCGATAACACTCCTTACATTGCATTTTATTCAAGCGTCCCTCTCGCCTGCATTTTGTAAAGTAATACAAATATTTCGCAAGAGACGATTCAACGAGAGCGACGCTCCACAAATCTGCTTACAAAACCCTTTTCACTTTGAACCAACGAAATTGCTAGATAGACAGTTGCCAGTGCGCTAAACAGCTCGAAAATTAATCTCGAAAGCGAACCGAGGTCGAGAATTAATTCGAGCGATAAACGAATCTGACGAAAAGCGTTACAGGCCCCATGTTTTCCCATTTTCAACTTTAATATTCAGTTTTTGAGTTTACATTCGCATGGTATCGCGGCGCGCGGAATATCATCGGCTATTATCGTTCTAATTTTACAAATTACTAGGAATCCGCTGTAATGTTTCCGACAGGCGGTATCCTGTCATAATTTAGGATGTCAGCAGCAGATATAGGCGTCGATATCTCGGCGCTATACTGTCTCCGATGCGATTTGGGGTGTATTTCTGGGCTTGTCGTGTGAATGATTGATGTCTATCAAATATTTACGAGTACTGTAGCCTGAAATGGCTGGGATCCTTCGGGAAAGAATGCCGCCAACGGATTGACAGTCGAACAATGCGGTCTTGGCATTTATTGGCCGTTTTTTTGGATATCGCTGAATCTACATATTCATCTTATGTCGACGCGTGCTTTCAAGAATCTGGCCGAGATCGATGACGTGGCATGACGTAAGACAAATATGAGCTTTGTGTTTGTACTTTTGTCATTCTGTGAGTTTTTGTCTTAGTGAACCGTAATGGTAATAATACTTTCTATATACTATAGTCATTGTATTGTTTCCATTGTTAAGAGGAGGAATTTGACAAACTTCTCACTTTGGATACCTTTTCCATTTTACACATTGAAATTCTCAACATGAAGATATTTAATATTATTCCAGATTGCTACCCCCCATATTATTGGAAAATCCCCGCTAGCATGTATTAGAGAACTTCAATCACAAACTTAATCTATATGACAATTCACATATTTCCTGTCTCACTAACATTACTAACAGAGTAACATTTTGCTGTAAAATTAAATAGCCTGACCACGGAGCCTTTCCTGGGGCGTAGACAAACACGGATTTTATCTAATTTCCAACCTCTCTTTATGTGTACAATGTCGATGTTTCTATGTAAACTAATTGGGTTGTCTATGGAACTAAATTAAGGATCTATTCGGTTGCCATGACTACGGGCCTTGTTTTAGTTTGTTGTTTTTTTAAATGTTGACGAAGATGCCTGTTTCTAATTTTGTTGTAAGTTATCTTTTCTAAGAATAAACTCCGGGTTAGATCTATTTAATTGCTATTTTTGATCTCTCATTTATATAGTAGCTTTTATAAGTAGAAATTTCAGAACAATATTACTCCAAACATAGATTGTAGAGACCAAATATAAGGCGCTTCAAATTAACAGTATTTTGACTTTATTTTCCTTTTTCGAGTGATCAAAATAACATTTAGCATCTAAAACGTAAAATCAACTTACTTTTTTAACAGAATTTCGAAAATCGGAGCCGTTAAACCGAGTATTTTAACACCTAAAGGAGCGCATTACTAACGCACACCACAGACATAACTGTGCCGAAAAATCTAAGTGATTGGTTTCCAAAGTTCACCTGCAAACGTGCTTCGAATATTTTCCACCATTACCAGGATTTTATGACTGGAATCCTACCACGGGACCCTTAGAGGTTGATTAGATATACATAAAATGTTGCCAGTTTTATGCCTATGCGGTAGGCTGGATTTATGACTATTCTACAAAACTTGGATAGGTGCGGCTTTATTGTCGAAGACTAGGGCTGCTGTGGTATGTGTTTCTTTAATTAGCCTTCGGTAGTAAACGGTTTTTAGAGCTCTGTTAGTGCTCTGTTAATTTGTTAAACAAACTTTATTTTGAACGTCAAAATATAAAGAGTTGTTCCGCAAATGAGATGAGACTATTGTGGCTGGCCAATAAAAATCAATTATGAAAAAAATACACCTAATCAAAACAAAAGATTCCAATTTCAAAATCAATCAGATCAATCCACAAACAGTTCTTTTTTCTAATTATCTCTTAACGTCTATTACAAAAGGATCCAAGATGGCGCCGGTGACGTCAGCGCTATCGCTTGTTGGCGAAGTAATTCAACTATAATTTCCGATATCCGAGTGGAATCGGTTCTCGTGGAAGCGTCTCTTTGAACATCGAGTGTACCTTTGAAAGTTGCGTCGCGAAGTACTCCACGGATTGGAAACATACAGAGAGAGCGAGCGAGGCGTGCGCGCTTCAATAGTTTCAACTAGTTGCACTTTTTTATTTGGTGACATGTGCTACTTTGAATCTGGCGGTAGATGTTACGTCGGAGATTGTAGACGGGCTTATTTAAAGAACTTTTTTTTAATGTTAACTTCTACTCGTAAAATCGCCTGGCTGCCCTTAACGTGGAAAAAACTTGGTTTTTAGGTACCATTATGTAATGACTCTGGGACACGTTTTCTTGTCTTTTCATTTTATTTATATACTGTATTTATCCCACTTCGAATACTTACAAACTATTTCCCACCACCAGGTCCGCCGATTCGCTTCTATCAATGTGTTTCAATGAGCAATATTCGCACAAGTTCTGTCGCTATCGTCTCGTTACCAAGTTTGTCAAATTCGCTTTCGATCACAAACTCGATAAGCGATTACGAATCCTTACAAAATTATAACTTCTTTAAGTATATTTTTCTAAGATATTTCATTAAAGTCAGAGTTTTTTAGTCTTCTTAAGGTATTTTTCTTTATGTTATATCAGCAGCTGTATAATGTATTTTGTTTCAAACCATTTTTAAAAGAAAGCTATTCATGTATTGGCTATTCTTAGAAACGGAGACACACGCGAAAGTCACAATGAAAGGAAAATTCTATTCAAAAATTCCTAACTACATAAGCGAGACAAAACGCACATTCCCATGATAATGGCGTTTTATTCCTTTAATAATCAGCTTCCCGAGCGCTTATTCCGCCAATTAATAAAACATCTAGGCTCATTTTCAGCTTCGCGACCTCATAATTTATTTGCGAACAGGACAATATGGCTCACATATGGCCCTAATCCGCCTTATGACGGTATAATGGCCAAAACGCTTGATTATAATAATTTTTATGGCCTGACAGAGGTACCTAATTGTTTTTAGAGGCCCCACTCTGGTAATAACGCCTTTGTGTCTGAAAATCCGTTTAATTAAACATCTAATTTAGCTCGACTGATGGTTTGATGCTGAGCGCTCGATGTACTTATTTCAAGTTGTCTTTTACACAGAATTTTGTAATTATAAATCATTTTGATGAATAAATTTTTAAGCTGAAATTTTTAAGTGTTTATAATTTGTTTTTGTAACTTTGTTGTGGTTATTCATTGCTTAATTATCTGAGATAGCGTTTTTGATTATAGGATAAATAATCTTAAAAGGATTTAAATAGTTTAAACATACTTAAGTATTAAAATTGACATTCACGTCTTACAAAGTCGTGAATCTCAAACAGTAAATATGACAACTAATGTAGGTACAAACAAACCGGAGCGCTTTCCTACGAAATATCATAAGCTATGAAAGGAAAACTTGCACAAATGTAACTCAAATTTAAACATGAAATTAAACATGCTCGGGAGGAGCTTATAAAGAAGTATATGAACTCGACGTACAAAGATACATTGCAGTTTCGTTGCATGTTAAGTATGTGAGTTTAAACGTACGCATACAATTGTAGGACATATGTATGTAGGTATTACCATGGAGAACAAAATGACGAGCGGAGATTTCATAATGGGATATCTCCCAAGAAAGTAGCATCGCTTAAATGCGGGTGTTCGGGGGACGTACTTCGTCCGCCCTCATGTACACTCGCTCATTTTTTGGGAAACCAAAAAATATGGCAATGTATACAGTTCACTCGTAACTGATCGTTTTATTCACACTCACCGTACCTGTTTGACCTAAGAGAAGACGTCTGGCCTACCTGCCTTATGGCATCTCCGCTCATCTTTCCTTACTCCGTGATTTAAACTTACACCATTGTAAGACACATAGGTACATACTAGGAACAGAACCATACCTATGTATTACATAAGTATGTAGGTATAGTATAATTTTCTAGGTAGAAGAGATGTTTTGAACGAGTAGTTTCTAACGAAAGCAGAACTTGTTCTAGATAAAAGTATGGTAATTTATACGCTTGTGTGTAGACCCTTATTTAACTTGTGATACTTGAGATGTCTTATTTACATTAATATACTTACACATACACACAGTAGTGCTTTTATAAAAGTAGTGTGATTGACCCTCATAGCAGCCATAATAACCAGTGACGTTACTTACAGTGGCCTCACATTCCCGGGAGGCGAGTCCGGGATCTCAGTCCCGGACACGCTGTGCACGCCCAAGTCCGTGGGTATCTCCGTGGACACCAACACTTATGAGCCTCACCTACTCGCCGGGACCATGGCGCATATGATCGGACATAATATAGGTAAGTTATATTTATAGTAACTGGCAAACTTAATAGCGGCTCGGAATCGGAACTTGCGTGATTCGCTGCGTAGAAACTATTCCCCTATATCAGCTTTTGGAGGCGTATGAGCGGTATGGCTAAATGCATCCTCTCCTCTCAATTTAGTTGCGAGACGCCATTTACTTTGGAGTGAATTATATCTGATTGGTATCCTGAATATAGTGTGGGGACTTTTGTATTTTTACAAAAGGATACATTCCGAAGAAGTGTGCTTTTAACTCTTGTGAAAGATAATTGCAAATCTTAATAATAATAAATCTTACAAAATCTTTATCAAGCCATAAAAACTCTTCCGAACACTGTTCAAGACAAAAAATGTGAAATTCACTTATCCTGTATTTCCTCCAGGCATGGGCCACGACGATGGTCGCGAGCAGTGCTTCTGCCGCGACTGGCACGGGTGCATCATGGCCCAGTCCATCGTGGGCTCCGACAACGTGCAGCCCTACAAGTTCTCCGACTGCTCCAAGAATGATTACATCAATGAGCTCAGGGTCGGCCAGGGGCTGTGCTTGCTCAATAAGCCTAATGAGGTAAGTTTTGTAGCTAGATATTTTGTTTTAACAGCAAAATATCAGGACAAATGTTTTTGATATTTTTTCTCACAGGCTCGTTCATAAAATCTGTATTTTAATTTATTGCGTGCTAGAACTGCACAGGTTTTATTTTTTCATTTGCATATGTTTGAGCGTCGATATAAGTTGGCTTCAGATCTGTACCATCGATCCTTTCGTTTACTAAAAAAATAATTACGAATATAAATTATAAACCCTACCTAATACAAGTACAAACCCTAACAACGGCGACCTACATTATTCAGTAAAGTGAGTAAGGGATACTTATTGCTCAGCAAAACCTAAATATGCCGAGTCATAACTTTTGAACAGGCCCAGACCGTGCCTTAATACTGTTCACAAACACAAGAATACTTACCCACGACGTATTTACTTAATAATCTACCTAAATCAACCGAATGAATTCATTATTTCAGTAATAAAGTTCCACTGTAATGATACCAAGCCGCAGATATGCAGATCATTTGCGATTTAACATAATTTTTACAACAAATAATACCGATTATATTTCAATTTCAAAGCCACTTAAATATTTTACACAGAAATAATATTTATTCCACAAATTACCACAGTAACAGCTGCTACGGCGGTTTACTCGCTCAAATGATATTATTCATTATATTTAAGCTGAAATCAATGATTTCATTTGGTTAATTGTTCAAGCGGTATCTACGTTCTAACTATTAATCGCTTTGAAACAAACAACTCTAAACCATCACTTACATAATACCTCTTTATCTGATTAAGAACTCATTTTACAATTCCATTTCAAATTAATCAGATTTAAGTCCTCAAAGTTACCTATTTAAACTTTAATTAACTCGAAATCGTAAAATCAAATCCAATCCAGTGAAATCTTCGAGTGAAATCACTTTAATTCTCGATTAAAAACGATGGGTTTCGTTCAAAGCGAATCGATGACTCGAAGTCTCCTTGAAGACGCGACAAAGCCTTAAAATTTAATTCGTTGTACGTACCTAGAGATAACCTGGCAGTGATGCCGCGACGTGGTGCCGCCACAAGCCTGTGGATGGCTCGTCACCGCCACGCCACTTCCACGCAAGAGTTCATTCGAATTCAAAACAGATTTTCACGTTGAAAATTAATCAGAGGCTGTCGTATTGTTTGTCGTCATCCGCGCTAAGGCCCACTCCTTTAATAAAAGTTATGGTAATACAGGCTGCCCTCGCGCTCTGAATTATCTCTTCGTTTGCGAATATATAATAACAGGAACGAACGCCAGCCAGGGTTTATTGGAATAAATTTGCATAGTCAGGAATGATAATGCGGAGCCCTGCTTCCCCTTCGATTTCTCACGTTTACATATTTATCGGGATGATTGTGAGCGAATGCCTTTATTTTCCTGTAGCGGTTCGCGGGTGCTCCCACTGATGCCTGATTTGTTATCGGATAGCGTACCAAGTGATTCCGATATTGATATCGATATCTTATCATTTTCTGAATGATAGATTTAATAATCTCACGTGCGTCTCCCACAGGCATAGAATAACTTAGTTGTTTATTCAGAAAAATCATGTGCGGAACATTTTTCCTTTCATATTTTATGCCAACAAAACTAATACTACTTCACTTTAAATTATTTGTATGCTCTGGTTTTACTTTGAAGTCAGTTCCTCGGTTCCCGTAACTCTAATATAAAACAAACGTTCTTTGCTTTCAAGAGTAAAACAGTCCTTTGAGTAATAGACGTATCTTCGTTTGACGTACTTTCCTGTAAACAGCATCCATTTCCCTTCATGTAAACGATACGAACGAACATGTACTTACCTTTACCTACGTATAGACCTTTAGAATCTCGATTCCCGATGTAAATTCGATATATATGAGCGTGTACACCACACCCTTTGGGCATTGTAAAATGTTTCTCTTGTACTACTAATGCTTTTTTGACTGTGGCTTGTCGATCGTGTCTGAGTGGGCTGGTTTCTTTTTGTTTTGAGATATTCTTGGAATAAGCATTGTTGTTGTTTATTGAGAAGGTAGGGAGCAAGATGTAACTATAAATAGCTTAGATCAATTTAGTCAAAAGTCAATTTGTAATAGGACATGGAACATGCCTTTTCTTGAATTAATTTTAAGAATCTTCTATGTATTGACGGTATTCAGGACTAAGGACAAAGGTGACTATTATGATTTTAACCGATATTAATTTGTACAGTTGGTGATCCACCACCAATGCGGTAACGGTCGGCTGGACGAAGGCGAGGAGTGTGACTGCGGGACCATCACGGAGTGTCAGAACACCAACCCTTGCTGCGACCCCTTCACCTGCCGCCTGACCAAGGAGTCGCAGTGCGCCTCCGGGGAGTGCTGTGAACGGTGCCAGGTAACCTCTTTAAATTAATTACAACCTGTTTAAATCATTTTAACTTTATTTAGTTTACAAAAACACTACACATTTTTAACTAGAGGTACATCTGGCTGGTATTTCAATCATATCTGGTATCTTGGATTATCAGCAGGTATTAACTTAATTTAAATAATGAGGTGAAGCTACGAGAGGTTTTGGATTTGGTGTCTAATACACAATAACATGATCTTAAGTTAAGCACAGTAATTTAACTGTCGTGTTATGTATGAATAAAACAGATGTTGTAGGTTCTAAGGCTGGTTGCACTAAAATCGGATACAGTTTTGTACAATGCCTGTATAAAATTTCATAAATTTTAATGCAGTAAAGTACTTTGCTGGATTCAGCTTTGTAACTTCACCCAACTATAATTTCATAAGTCTTTGAGAAGATACCTACGGCTGAAACAAAGACTTTGCACATTTACAAACACGAGTCTTACAGTCGAAACATATTTACATTTTATTCAGACAAATATATTCTGACTGAGTTACACCGCAACGTCTGAATTTCATCTGTTTTCAAACTGATTAATGTTCCACAGTGTGTCATTATGTTGAATAATACAAAGTTTATGCCACATAAAGTTCCAACAACTATGCAAATTGACGCGGCGCTTGTTACCGCAAAAAGAGTGATTTTCGTTGGAAATTAGTTGGGGATTACGAACATGTTTTTTTTTTTGTTATTTGTAAAAAAATATCTACCACATTACTCAATTTGAATAGGCTAATGTTCAGGCCTATTTGCTCAAGGTTTGAACAAACTAAACATTTATAATGTGGATACAGAATCTGGGCTGAGATTTAGTCTAATCCTGATTTATTTCTTAGGGCCCTTTTGCTTTCCTACCTGTTCATACCATCCGTTTATACTAAGCCTAAGCTTTATCATAGTTATATTGAGCCTAATCCTAGCATCATGATCGTAATACGTTCCCGAAATGATCTTTGACCTTAGGATCGTACATTCCCGAAATCACCTTTGACCTTGAAATCTCCACAGCTCAAACCACGCGGCGTTACGTGCCGGGACGCCACAAACGAATGTGACCTTGAGGAGACTTGCACGGGGATGTCGGGGACTTGTCCTCCTGACGCTCACAGGAAGAATGGGGAGCCTTGTGAAGAAGGCAAGGGGTACTGCTTCGCTGGCCAGTGCCCCACGCTGTCGCTGCAGTGTGAAAGGATATGGGGGCAGGGGACAGTAGGGGCAGATAAGGAGTGCTTCGAGCAGTTCAACTCGAAGGGAGCCGTGACGGGCCACTGCGGGAAAGACGGCAGTGGATATTTTATTAAGTGTGAGACTGAGTGAGTACACGATTTTTTTTTATGAACCAATAGAATATAATAACAAGAATGACTTTTTTTCTAGGGATATATTTTACATCTACATAGTTATATCACAAAAACACGATAAACTGTAATGCCAATCTAGCAATTGGCTGAACTAAGGCAGCACAAATAATTATCGTTCTTTTACCAGGAACGTGCGCTGTGGCTCTCTGCAGTGCCAGCAAGGGAACAGGTACCCCATAGTGATCGGTATGGATGACTACTACACCAGGACCGTCATCAGCATCAAGGGGAATGAGTATGAATGCAAGTGAGTGTACCTTATTTATGTTTTTTTGTATTTTCATTATGAGTCTTGGTTATTTAATTATCATTAGTACATAAAAATTTAAATAATTTTAGATACGTTTAAAATTCTGAAGTTAGCCATTAAGCTCTTTACGCAAATACATTATTTGCATATGTTCGTGCAGATATTGCATAAGTTACGGTTGACTTGAAAATTACTACTACGGATGCGTGAGTCATCAAATGTGTAACTTCAGAACTGCAAAGTTATTTTGCGCGAACTGTGTTTTTCTAATTTTAACCGCAAGTCATCACTCTTAACGCTTTCCCCCAACCAATTCCAGAGCCACAACAGGTCTTCCAAAGCACTCGGAGATAGCTCCTCTGGGCCTGGTGCGCGACGGGACTCCCTGTGGGGACAACCTGGTGTGCGTCAACCAGACCTGCACGTCCATCTTCCCGTACATCGACCACACCAAGTGTCCTACCGACCATAATAATAACGAGTGCTCTGGGAAAGGGGTAAGTTGACATATTTATCTCTTTATAATGCAAGAAGTATAATGGTGTATCTAAATGCTGCTTCCTTATAGTGAAAAGGGAACAAATTCTTTCATTTGTCCTATCTTTAACAAACGTTGCTGTCCACCGAGTTATTCTTGACCTTCAGTGTAGGTGTATTTTACAGCTTGGAATGGCAGTTGACTTGGTTTCGCTATAATGAACTCATAGAGACGATATTTATCACCTGAATAGACCAGACGTTGTTTAAATTCTACATTAGAGATTTCGGTTTCGGTTATAAAACCATAGCTCATTTGATAAGATGAAGATGAAACTACATGTGACGTTGTTGGTATTTGGGAAACACATGATCGTACACATTTATCATAAATACTTAAAAACCCAATTCCACGTCCACAGCCACATTCGTAGCCACACATATCATAACTAAATACATAAAATCTAACATGTCGGCGCTGAAGCAAAAATTGAATAACATGCGACCCGGGCCACCACTCAAACTATTAAAAAGTAACTCCGAGAGCCGCGCGTTCATATAAAAATATTACACAACGTACTTAACTTACGATATGTTTACTTACTCGTAGTATTTGTACGTTAGGTTTTCTGTATATGAGCTGGATCGAGAGCAAAGGTTTTGCTGTTCTTACATCGAGGTCACATTATACACATATGCCTAGCCTTTTCCCACCTATGTTGGGTACAGCTCCCAGTGTATAAGGATGAAGCCGAGTACCAGTGTTTTAAAAGAAACGACGGCCTATCTGACCTCCTTAAGCTGGGCAACCCAATACTCCTTGCTAAGACTGGTTGTCAGACTTTCTGGCTTCTGACTACATGGAACGACTGGCAAAGATGTTCAAATGAGAAATGGGACCAGCAGTTTCTCGTGCTTTCTGAAACACGGACTCATCACATCGGGATCATCAGGATTTCATCTCCATCCTTTTGCTCTCATTTCAAACTATTGGAAGGTTGACGGCTCGCCCATTTCTACATCATCTTTCCATATTTACTCTTTTCCATAACAGTAGCTATCTACTTTCATTTGAATAAATTGAAAATTATTTCCGAATTCCACATATCGTTAAAAAAGACAGACAAGGCCCCGATGCCCTCATTACACTGAATACTCTCATTACAGGAATATCGCTGGCTTTTACCCTCCTATATAAATGGTGCTCTGCAAGTATGTACAAAGAGCCGTGCGCCCTGCTCAAATGATTTCAGATCAATATCTGTCTGTTGGCACTTCGTTAACAAGGCATTTCTTTGAAATGTTCATGTTTTTTTATGTATTAAAATGAGAGTGCATTGTTTGAAGAGTGGATGGAAATGATTTTAGTGGCTACGTTGGTTGATAATTCTGTTTTATGGTGCAGGTTTTGAATTTGATATCTACGGTTTTATACTTTCACCCAAATTGTAGTCTATTTCACGACTTGAACATATTTTTGTTTCCATAAATAACACATAATAAATCCACAATAATGGAAGACTGAAAATATTTGCAAAATCTGCTAGTTTTACACCCATTTTCATGTTTTATGAATCTACAACACAATTTTATTCAGCATTATTTATTCCTGCAAATTAAAAGAACACAAAACTAGACTCATAATGGGTAGCAATTAATTAAAAGTGTATTACTGCACTTTAAATAAGTAACATGTTTTCATTGCTTAAACACCGCTGTTTCGAGTTACCCCGAACATAAATATTAAACGTTGTTTAAGCTGGAACATACCTCAAAATGTTGGAATATTATTCCGAGTGCGATTAATAAGTTCTGTGAAACGAGGAGTTTTAATTCAATATCATTTAATTGGCTCGCACTATAGTTTGGACATCGTTAATTATAACTTGGACGATGTGCGCCTCCCTTAATGACGTGCCAAACTGTGAGAGCCAGCGATGATATTAACACGTAAATAATTATTAATTAGTGTCATTTTTTCGGTAACTTCGAAGAGTAATAGCTAAACTTTCGCTACAAGCTCTGCATTATGACACGTTATAGTTATAGGTAGGTACAGGTTTTAGAGCAAAATAAATGTGCAGCTATAGGGGGTAAATTTTTTGCCCGGGGATAAGTATACGCAATCCAAAATAGTGCCATCAAATCAATAATGACTTCATAACGATTTCATGATGAAACTTAATAATTAGAAATCGCCAAATGCAAATGTTAGTAACAAAAATAATTCAACGGCTTTAGGGGATGAAAGAAAAAGACGCCCTGCACCGACCCCAAAACGAATAGGGACAAAGACTAGAAGATGATGGAATCACTAACCGTGAAATGAAACGACACGATCCCAATAGTCTCCTATAACTTGCCCCACACAGGAGCCTGGTCGGTTTGATAATTAGTAAGGCCCAGTGAATTCATAATATTGTAGTTAGCTACCAGAACCACCAGTGAGTTGTTAGCCTTAATTTAACCGCACATGACCTTAGCTGTAATTATCTCTTGTGTTTACGGCTGGATAAATCTATATTATGTACATTGACTTTAGGATATACATATATCTTATATAACAACAGCACTGTCTTTTGGTAATTAAATTCACGTTGAAATCTATTCATGCATTTGGGTTTTAAAAAATGTCCTAAACAGCTATAAACACGCTGTATATAAAGTTTGATCGTGTAAAGCGCTTAGTTACTCCAAACTTTTGCTTAGAACCACGTTACATCAGCGCACTTGACGATCTAATATCATGTATCGTTAATATCGCTGAGACTCCCCAACAACGTCGCACGTACGCAAACTATACAGTTTCCCCTACAAAGACGAATCGCTATCAGATGCATAGCATATTCGCTTCGGATTTCAACACGGTGCTGCATGTCAGTGTATTATCAAGTTAGGTTAGCTAGTGATATACGGAATAAGCGTCAAGAAAAGCAATTTTGAGCTGTCAGGAAATAATTTGTTTCCAATATGTATTTTAGAATTTGGTCAGGATCAAAGGTAAAGCAATAAGGCCTGGCTACGTTAGAAAGGCCATATTCACTTTCAAGGAAATAAACACAAAACAGAATTTCGTCACAAAAATTTAGTAGCAAACGTATGGAAATTCCGGCGAGGCACCTTAACTAAATCTCGGTGTGACGGGTGCCTGGGCCCCGAGAAAATCCGATTGGTCGTGCGAACCGTGCCCCGAATTTTCCCTCGGCCCGAATAGTTGGGCCCGAGTTAGGACGTAAATAGTTTAAATAGTAACTTCGTACAGTTTTAGTTAAATATGTAGCTTCAGGAAGAGTTTGGTGCTAGATTTGTTCGCTACTTGTTCGCCTGTTTACTTTGAGGTGTGTCTTGGAGAGCAAACTTTGGCGGTACTGTATAAGAGGAATGAGATACTTTGCAATTAATTATGTATGAGTTTTCTTATATAATAACTGGTATTATGTAAATTACTTTAGATGTATGGAAATTCTCGTTAATACTGTTTCATGAAAAGATAGAACTCAATACTTATCGAAACGTAAAATAAAATCGACATTTTAAAAGCGCTGGCGTACCATTGCATAAAAATTTTACACCCAATTCGAAATCAGTTTTAATGTGAACTTATAAAAGGAACAAAGTACTTATTCAGAATTTTTGCTTTGAATTTTCGTATAAAGTTGAATAATTTGTCATGAAATCGTGGCTCACCTCTGATCGGGTGCGGAGAGCAACTGAGCGCCGGCTCCGCACTGGCTGCCGACGATTTGTGCCTAAACTCAATCCGCATGGAATCGAGTTACCGGGACAACTCGCTTCAAAGTCGCTTTTAATTCGTTCATTTACATCCTCTGGAACTAAATTAAGTGATTCGATTATCGATTTTTCGGACATCGGGTGAACTTTCTATCGCGTATTTATTGAAGTCCTACGTATAGACCCTTTTGGGTAGTGAAAGACGATTATTCTGTTGGTTTAGAACTTGGTAGAATTTACAACGTAAAAGTCTTATAGAACTTGATTGTAACTATAATTGACCCATGAGCTCTCGAATCCAAGAGGATCGATCAACCCCATTCATTAAAGCGCCGTACTCCAAAACTAATAGCGATAAACTAAGAAGATAGAAACTTAATTAACGGCAATACAACTTGAACATTCACAACACTGTATTAGCCGAATAGTTCACATAACAAGGAGCTACCGATAGTAGTGCCCACCGGACTCCAATTTGTGGCAGTTAGGTAACGCGGATCGATCCTACTACCAAATTAATTCCCTTAATATCATTGAAACTTGTTCTAAGTCTAGAATTGATTCGATGCCAGTAAGTTAGACTGTTACAGCCCATGTTTGTGGGATCCGAATGGGATAAGTTGAGATTTGTTTTATTTAATGGCTTTAGGTATTGATGTGCTAGGCTTGAGCTATTGGGTTTTAAAATCGATTTGTGATAATTGAAGTTCGTTCGTACTTAAGCAAACTTAACCTCTGTTGAACTTTGGGCAATTATGAATAGCCACTGGACCTTTATAAATGTATGTTCAGCTGTTAACCCCGAGACTAATAAATGTATATTATATCAAATCAAGGACTTCAAAGTTGTTAGAAAATGTTATAAGAGGGTCAAAGTTCATTAGGGCGTGGCATTATGAAAGCGGCAGCATTTCAGCAAATAGATTGATCAAACTAAATATATCCATCCATTATTCAATTTTTTCTTGTTTTTGCCATCTTACTAAAGGACCATCTTTTCCAAATTCCAGGTATGTTCAAACATGAACAAGTGCGTGTGCAACCGCGGCTGGACGGGACCAGACTGTTCGCATCACGACGCGCTCCCCCCTTCCCCCACCCCCTATGTACCCGATAACAGCACAAAAGCTGCCTACAACATGACCAAGAAGGAAACACCGTATGGTGAGTCGATCCCAGTTATATAGGCTTTAAGTCTAGAATTAGGACTAGAAATTAATCTAGATTATTCTTAAAACTGTGCTTTTAGGGGTAAAATATATTTTTTCAAAATTTTGATAAGCACACTTAATTGGTTTTAGATATATTTAGATATACCTGTATTATGATTAAACTGCTGAAAATAAGTGGCCAACTATTTTAGCTCCGTCTCTGAAAAGTGTTTCTTCTAAAAATATTATGTTTTTTGTAATTAACATTCTGTAAATATGTAATTACTATAATACTATAATTACTGGAGGAGGAGGAATGGCCATAGAATAAGGTGTTAGTTGTAAGCTAATTTTACTCTTCGTATAATTTCTCCTATCCTTATTTATGTATCTTATTTTCCAGTATAATATTTTATGTACTATTCTGCTATATACCTTAATATACTAATGTTGCTATCTCTATGGTAATCTTGATAAATGTCATGGCAATTAATTCCTCAATGTTTTTAACGAGTAGGGGTCAAGAAGTAATCGTTCCCCAATTTAAATAATAAACAATATATTTAAATGTTTGACAACCAACAAAAATTGTTTGTTGAATCAGGCATAAGCAATCACTTTAATGGTTCTTTTCATTGGGGTTTAATTAGTAAGTATATCAATTAGTAGATTTCGGATTGGAAAACTCTTAAGATTCTTACGGTCAATTTCACCGACAGTCGTTTTTTATATAAATCGCTTGAACGACAACATTCTTAATACGAGAATAATAAGCAAGAATTTTCATGAAAGCTGACTTTTTATCCGAAAATTAACCTTCAACTAATTGATTTTATCTTGTTGGTGAAAATGGGCCCTAAATGTTTCATGAACAGGTCACTACAGTTACGAAATAATAGTTCTAGAGTAGCACAATATTAAAGTATCTCCTAGTATTACTATACCATTATTTATTATTTATCTAACTATTACTGCTTCCTAACTTGTATAATTTTACTATAATTCATGTTTATGTTTTCAGGTGTTTTTGTACTGTATCTATTAATATTCCCCCTACTTTAAACTGAAAATATTGGCCATAAAATCCGAGCACTGCTTTTCAAAATTACGCTGAACACGCGTTCGCTGGATCGCCGCACGCATCGTTGTTTTTTGGAAATAACATTTACATAATACATCAGTAATGAACATAGTTCACCTAGTCTCATGTAAGATGATGACATCACCCACACTACTTTATCGGGTACATTCACAATCGCACCCATTACACGGCTTTAGTCCGATAATGTCGTCAACTTACGTAAGACTGGTGGTACCGCGGAGTGCCGCTGGCACCGGTAACGCTACAGAGCAATGCTCGGAGGGCGCGACGCGGCGGGCGGCGCCGGCGCACTAACGCGCGGGACCCCTCTCTTGCAGGTGAGCACGAGGGGAATAAGATGAGCACCATGAACATGGTGATATTGTTGCTCGCGGTCGTGCTGTCCGTGTTCGTGGGGTTCGCCTGGATGGCGTACTGCTTCAGGTAACGGCCGGTAACTCGGTGTTGTCGCACTGTGTGTGTCGCTCGTGCCTGTCGTGTCGTGTCCGTGTCGTGTCGTGTTGACGCCGACCGCGAGCCCCCGCGGCGCCGGCGCCGGCCGCCCGCCTCGCTGACGTCACGCGACCCCGTGACGTCACCGACCGCGCCGGCCGTGACTCACTCCCTTCTGTTTGGGCGCAGAGAACTACCACGGCTCGAACACGGTTTTCCTCGTGGCGGTGCTCATGTCTGTGGTAGGGGGGGTATTCATAGTATTTGCCCTGAGCGCTCTCTGCTACAGGTCAGTCGTAGTACACAAAAACTTCTCCCTGTGCCTAAGGTTAGTGAGCAGAAAACAGACCAAAGGTAGTCTTTAAGAAGAAATTTAAATCGTCACCTTCGTATACTTGTATGTTTATTTTAGACGTTAGCGTTGGTGTTTCTGTTCGTTTTTACGTCGGCGATTGGTTTCATTTACTTTATTATTTTTCCTTTTGGACATACGTTCTTTATGTCGTTTACTTTGTGGTCGTAGAGTTAGAGTTGGCGGGTGGCGCGTCGGCCTGGCTGGCGCGCCACAACTGCATTTGATCTGTGGTTCTGTGTCCGCGAGCGGCCGGGCCGCGCGGTCCCCGAGGCCTCGCCGTCCGACTGCCTCGCTGCATGCCGACAAGGCTTTCCTCGTTGTACTCGAGACACCTCGACTCAAACCCTTAAGATTCTGGGCTCTTGGATGTATGCATTGGCTTATGTGAACTGTGACTCGTTTTCGTTTCCTTTCTTGGTCGGAGGCCGCGTCGCCGGGCGCTATACGCCGCGGCCCGGCGGCGCGCTCGCGTCTATATCTTCCGATGTGTCACTCATACTAGTTACTCCGCGAGTTACAGATCTGAGACCGCTCCGACACGGTACGTGGTGTTGTGCCACGCCGAGGTATGTACAGTACATTACTATGAAACCGGAGAAGATATAGATCGCTCGACTCTAACGTCACCAATCACTTACCACTACCACTAAATTCTATTAACTTTTGCACGAGAAGCGAATGTGCGATGCACGGATTCTTCTTTCAAGCAGCTGTCTATCTAGTTAGCAACGCCTAATGTTACATTTAAGACTTAAGGATCTTTCCAGCAAACAATGCTAACTTTTGCAAACCCTAGCAAACTGCAATATTTGTTTCTGTAATAAAACAAAATGTCCCTATTTCCCCCGCTTTTAATTTACTGGAAGGAGCCTGCTATCACTAAGCTAAGATCGATCTCTTGATAATAATTTCCATGTGACATCAATTCCCATGAGGAATGAAACGAAAAGTTGATTCTAAAGTCCAATTCAAAAAATTTATAAAATGAACTTTGTTTTGTAATATCCAAAAGCGCCAGTCTTTGCTGTCAAGTCAATTTTCAATTTTCTGAGGAATAAAAGGTGATCTCTCAATATTGCTGTCTGTTAACCCGTTTCACTGCGTAGAGTTACAACTTTATATTAGATTTTGATGCCGACTTTTGTATACAATGTGGTGTATTTAAAAATTAACACCCAAAAATATCATCTTCTATTCCTCGCTTTCTGAGACCCTCGGCGACGACAGCTGATGTCGTCACCGACCTCCGATTTCGTAAACTTTATCGATTGATCTGAGTGTGCGTTCCCCACGCCACGCCTGCCTCAGGAAAAAGAGTACGTCACGGAAATACGACCCGCCTTACGTCAAGAAGCCGATCGCGAAGAGCTTTGCAGCCGGCTCCACCACTTCCAACAACTCGCAGGAAGACATCTCCCTGGACGGAGGGAAGATGCACTCCTTCAATAACACGTTTAGGTGAGTTTGGACGTTTGGATGATGGGTAGAATTCAAAGGTAACATCCTATGCAATTCTACAAATCTTGTTGAAATGAGCACTTAAATATTTCATAGGGTTATGTATCTGGATGGTATCTCTGAGTTCAAACCCCAGGTTTCTTTCTTAAGTCCCTGTTTTAGTGTTT
Organism: Helicoverpa armigera; assembly: GCF_030705265.1. Classification (NCBI taxonomy): domain Eukaryota; kingdom Metazoa; phylum Arthropoda; class Insecta; order Lepidoptera; family Noctuidae; genus Helicoverpa; species Helicoverpa armigera. The sequence goes on from NC_087128.1 coordinate 1,037,877, forward strand.
GTCAATTAAATGTTTAAAATTACTAATAAACTCCAAGTTTTTCGTTGTCTGTAGGTAAACTTAAGAACTAAATTTTATTTTTGTAAATTACAATCCCTTTTATTTCTCCATCTTCGTAGTTACCCATTTTACTGATGACCCGCGACGTTATTCACTAGACATGTTTGATATCTTATTCACAAAGAGATTTGCTTTATGGCAGAAGAATGGGTGGTTACGCTATATGTATCCTCAAATTAAACTTTTCTTTCCTCTTTTTAACGGAACTCGTCTACTCAAAGAAATCTTTTAAGGTATGTCGAAAGCTTCGCGTGGATTGGGCTGCGCACCGCTGTTTGTTTCCGCTCACACGATTTTCGCTTTTATTACACTGAGCTTAAGTCCCACAACGCTTTGGACTAGAGCAAAACTTTGAACAAAACTAGCAATTTTTATTTGTGTGTTCACAACATGAGAGAGCACTCACACAAAACACGCTTTTTCCTAATTATTTTGGTTGATAGAAATAAGGAGATTAGTCCATACTTAGATACACTGCACTTCGAGTACTTCTTATTTCACATTATGCGACATAACTTCAAAACATCTTAAACGAGAATATTTTGCTAAAGCAAGCCACATTTGCAATCTCCACTAGAAAAGCAAAATCATATACTGAATTACATGCTTTTTGGGCCGTTGATGATGTATTTTGCGTTGATAACTTATAACTTGTCTGACGCAACATCATTCATTAAAAGTACACAAAAAGTATATATTCTAAAAAGTAATTTGTATGTACAGTCGTGGAGACTCGCAGCGTGTGATCTTCAGACATGGCAACCACATGTCAGGCTCTGGCAGCACCAGTAGATATCCGTAAGTGCACTTTATATGTCCCGAAGCCTTCTTAGATTTCCAGGCAACTCCACGATTTAGCAGACCTCTAAGTCAGTGTAATAAAAGCGTGAAATTGCATGGAAACCTCAGAAATCCAATCGAATAATGTTTAATTTTGCTACAGCAGACTAGAATCACAGCTTGAATCCATAATTTTACTAGTATTTAGTGGGCTATAACTAAAATGTCTTTCCTATTATTCCAGAGATCACAAGCAAATGAAACGAGTTCACTCCGGCAGCGAAGACGAACCAACGCATTCAGGTGAGTGCTGATGAACATATCTTTATGTTTTTTTATCTTAGTTTAGAACAAACCTCACCTCTTATTTTAATCTATTTACTACTCTTCAAAAAGTACCAATTAATACCAGGGTATGAAATAATCTCACGTCTATTTCCAGGTGAAGAAGATATAGCATTTATCGACGTAGCCCAGAACTCGATGGCGAAACTGCCAGAGAAGGGCATCCTGAAGAAGCATGGCTATGGCGCAGTGGATGGCAAGGACAAGTGGGGAGACGACTCTCAGTCTGAGCAGCTGGAGGCAGGGTCCCAGTCCGATGGACAGGAGCCCGCCGGCGCCGTCGCTGATATGGAATATAAGTTTAAGGTGAATTATAGAGAGTTTAATGGAGCCTTGTATGTGATGGAATGATCTACAGATATTTTTTTCACATTTATGTTCCAGTAAAGTTACATGAAAATATAATAATACAATTTGCTTTTCCACATTTCAGGACCTGAACGGCTACCATGAAAACATAATTGTGGCTCTAAAGACAGCAGCAGCTCAACGCGCCAGCGCAGGCGCGTCAGGCGCTGCAGGTGGCTCGGGAGACTTGCGCGCACTTCAAGACTACGAATACAAGCGCGAACGTGCGCCCTCCGCGGAGAAATTACATGATGCAGAGCTTCGCCGCGCCCGCGGAGATGATGAAGAAGATGAACCTCCACAATGTGGACCCATCCGCATTCGTAACCTCGAAGATCTCATTCGCCAGCTCGAGCACCACTCCAGCAGGCACATGAGCCCCTCCGGCTCCGAAGACATCAGGATGTCCGAGACGGAGGCCGATAGACATTATAGAATTGAACCTGGAGAGATTGCACCTCCGTAAGTTTCTCGTACTTTTTACTAAGTCCTAAAAAGTATCCTGAAAGTTCTGGTATCTATTTTTGTTTTAATATGAATACCACTTATCGACAGTACCGTTCCTGATTACAGACGATGCCGCGGTCGTATCGGCGGCGGCGAGGAGGAGGCGCGGTTCGGGTACCCGCGGTTCCGCGGCAGCGGGCGCCACCACGGGCCGCTATTCGCGGGCGCGGCGGCCCCGCCGGCGGCGCCGCTGCCGCCGCACGCGCCGCACGCGCCCCACGCGGCGCACGTGGCGCACGCGGCACACTCACCACACGCGGCGCACTCGGGGCTGCCGCCGCACGCGCGCCCGCCGCCCGATGACGACGCGCTCTATGAAACCGCCGATGCCGAACGTCTACGGGACGCGCCTGACAGTGAGAGGTGAGCATCACTTTTGAATTCAATCGGCATTCTGCCAATCTCAATTCGCTAAATCAAAAGAGGTTCAAACCTATCTTCCAAATTTGTTAGGCCACTCTGCACACATAATTGTATTGGACGTGTAAATGATTACACACAGTGAGCCAAAAATGGACATGCAATTTTGGAAACGTAAAATCCTCCAAAATTGAACAGACATATTTGTACGTGTTTTAAATGATGTAGTTACATACAATTTGGTGGAATAATCATTGGCACGTCCCCCACACTCAGTAACCGCCACTGACTGCACACGGGCCGACGCGGGCCGACGGCCGACGGTCGCCGGCCGCGCCGCGCCTCGACTCTCCGTTCCTCTTCTCTATCATTTTCTAGTGATGAATTTATTCAAGCTCAACAACAGTTAGCCCGGTGGGCGAGTGAGGAGGCGGTGGACGGCTACCTGCCGTCGCCGGGCGGCTCCAGCCCGCCGGCCGCCGCCTTCCCCGAGTACACGCACTGACCCGCACCGCCCGCACCGCCCGCCCGCCTGACCGCCGCTCCTCGTAGGCTGCTAGGCTACTAGGTATCGATGTATCCCGCTCTATCTGCACTGTTAGGGTAAGCACGTCGACTAGTTTAACCGTTAGTACGAAACACGATAATTCTCTTCACGCGTAGTTAATCTAATAAAATATAGTGATCGGACGTAGGGCCGGCGTCGGCCGCGGCCGGCGCGCCGCCGCTTGTGAATACGTAGTTATCGTTAGCGAATCAGTGACTTGTAAATATTATTGACCTATGAAGTACATATTAATTGCACATAAACGATATGACTGAACTTGTAACGTACTCATAAACGATTTAGAGTAACCGTCGAATGTAAGTCTCGATTGGAAGTGTTTTGCCTGCCGCGCCGCCGGAGGGTGAGATCTGTTACGTTGACGTGTTTCATAATTATATTCGTTCATTCAATCAATACGCTTTATAACTGTATATGTGTTGGAGTGCCGCCGCCCGGTGGTGCGGCAGATTGTATGTCTAAAGTAAATGTAAGTAACTCATCGGTGTATGAACGTAGCGTTAAGTGAAGTTGTACGGTGCCGAGGTCCTCCGACACGTCGAGCTCGATTTCGTTCCACTTCCGACAGACGAAGCTCAAGTAGCTTGCAAATTAGATAGGCGATTAACAAATTGAGCTAATTCTTAAGCGAAGCTTTAATGTAACACAAGTTAGCGGGAGAGCGAGGGCTGAGCTCGACGTCATGTCCTAGAGTATCATTTGGCAGTGGTTCACTGGTTGTAGTCTAAGTTGTCTAAGTTCGTGTCATCGCGTCGCTGTAAGGAGGTGGGCGACATGCAACCGTCCCCGGAGAGTCAACAACTATCGCTTTCATACTGTTATCACCTCTCCGAATATACGCCCAACTTCGTGTTCCATTTGTTACGAGCGCGATTTTGACACACCTAATGAACACCAGCCGTCAACACCGCACGTCCCTCTGTTACGTTATGTTACGTGTTACGACTTTGTGTTCGTTGTGTTCTCATCTGTCACTTAGTTTCGTAGACAGTTCAGCGATCTCGAATCACCGTGCACTAATAATGACATAATTTAATTAGCCCTTAACGTACACATATTCTAAAACTTAAATGTGAATAAAAGTTATTTCGATTTTATCAGAATATCTATTATTATTGTATTGACTTAAAACGAATTTATGCCGATACAAATAGAAGAAGATGTATGTTAAAAATATGTTATAGTTTTCAAGTTTATTTTATTGTGACAATTTAGGAAGTTATCGTTTGATTCGCGTTTACGCTAGGCTAGGTGGCCCGGCCACGAATATAAACACTTATGTAGTTAACTTACAGTTAAATTATTGAATAATAAAGTGGAGCTGCCGCGTATGGTTGCGTCACTCTGGTACGATGTTCACTGGCGCTGTGAGGCTGCGCGCCCTGTTTTCGTAATTATTCTCCTAGATAATCGTTAAACCTTAAGTAAGTCTAAATAGGAACTATGAACACGTACAGGGTAGATGTTTTTGCAATACTCTGTGACTGGGCGCGGCCCTCGCCGCCGCAGTGCGGGGCTCCGGGCGGCCGGGGCCCCGCACGGCCGCGCCCGCACTCGGCCGCCGCCGCGGGCGAGTGCGGGGCCCGGTAGGCGTCGCGTGCGCGTCCTGTGCGGCGCGGTGCCCGCACCGCCGCCCGCACGCGTAGGCCTAACACGTCAATTGCGACCGGCGACCGACGCCGCCATTGCTCACGGTAGTGCTCTGTTCTTTGTACGAATTCTCGTAACTAATGTATTGGAGTTAGATGCCCGTGCTGTGCTATGGCGTTTCCCCCGGCGTCGTCACACACAGCTGCGCTATGGAACGGTCAACTGTGGAACATTTGATATTCCACGGCGTTGTTTTGTGAACTGCGATGCAGGAACTCAACTTGCGAGTTATACGTTAATTAGATCTAGAAACTGTTCTTATCCACGACGCCATAGCACGGTCATGAGTCCCCAGCAGTAAGCATTGTATGTATCGAACAGTTATTAATTGTGTAAACTGAATATTGAATGTTTTGTACTTATAAAGCGTATGCGCACAAGCAAAGAGGATTGGCTCAATAAAATGAAGTATCGTGTCCTCATTCGCGAAGTTGCGACGATTCGTAGGAACCGTTCACCACTACCGAACTACTGATTTAGAAATGTTAAAGTTAAGTGATATTATATAATATAAAAATACGAATTTTAAACGAAAAAAAAACGTTAAGACGTTGTAATTTTTCCGTTTGATTTTGTCATTGTAAATATATTTGCTATATGATTTACTAAATGAATGTAACATATTATTAATGAAAAAATAGATGAACACAAATTTTAAATTTTGTTTTATTATTGTAATATACCCTCTATCACTTCTTGGCGATAACCAGCCCCCCCTAAGACGACCCAATGACCAAAATAAATATTTCGTTTATTTCCAAACCACCTATAAGTTTGTCTCAATGGCGAAGATTTCAATCCCTGGGCCATCGCCTAAAAAGGGCAGCTGTAAAATACATAGGTATACGATTTTTTTCAGGCTTCACGCCCACGTCCTATAAATCGGAGCGTGGTTGCTTGGAAAAAAAATAATCACACTGATATCAAAACCGCAATGCACACGTTCTGCAAAAAATTGTTCAGAAAATCCTAGACAGGCAGCAATCGAAAAATAATGCTTTGACACTTTATGATTGAAGCTATACACAGAATAGAAATGAAACAATAATAATATTTTCAGTTTTATTTAATACACCTTTGAATAACATTAGACATCAGTTGGTACTCAAAAACAAGTTCCTGAATATCACCTGCTTTACTAGAAGAATAATGAAATAAAATACACTATCAAACTACTATACTAGCAAAATCTAAAACGAAATATTCGTATCAGTACTCTCACTTCTTCGTTTGATCAAAAATCTGGCAAAGTCATCTTTTTCTGCATCGAACGTAGCGATTCTCTCACACTGGGCAGCTGTAGCGGCTTGTGTGATTTGCTCGCCGTAAGCCTTCACGTCATCTCTCTTCTGCTCCACCATGAACTTCCTCGACTCCATCAGCACCACCGCGTCATCGCGCGCCATCGACCACACGCTCGGCTTCACTCGAGGCAACATATTGTGACCCACAAATACCCCATGGAACAGCCCCTGGAACTGCGGTTTGTGTGGGTAATGTTCTAACGCAGACAGAGACAAAAAATGCACCTTCCCGTAATCCACATTGATGTAAGTATCTCGATCTTCACGTAAGAGCAAAGGAGCTTCTGGGCCACTCTCAGATATTTTAGCATCTATCTGAGCCAATACCACCATACCTAAATTCTTTTCTGTTTCCAAGTTCAAAGCAGCAACATCGAATTCTTGACGATTTTCTATTTCGTATAACATTCTCATTACGTTTCTTTCTGCAATATCCGTCGCACGTTTATAGTTGACACCATGAGTAGACTTTAGCATATCCGAATCCTCACAGTTGAGCCCATACCCAATGTAAGGGGAGGTTACTATGTCTCCCAAATAGCCCCTGTGGAGATATCTATCACCGCACTTATAAACACCAGCAGCGAAGCTCACATTTGGTCGACAAACTTCAGTTTCAAGCCACGTGAAGGCCACGCCGTGCTCTCGAAAATGTTTGTATTCTGGATAGCATATCTGGCTTCCAATTTCCTTCATCCTCATGTGATAGTCCCAGTCGTAAACTCCCATTCTGCTGTCATATCTCACGCCAAGACTATGTCTTATACGATGTTCCCATAGCTCACATGCGTTAAACTGATTAGTGTTACCTGTAGTCCAGAAATTGATCAGGTTCTCCATATAATCACGTTCGCGATACTTCATCTGTTCAATGGAGACGCATGGTAGCAGGCAATTCATATAGTCAGGATTAGTAACCATGCCGACTAATTGACGAGCTTTAGCAATTAAGTACCTTGATGTAGAAGGTCGTAACAGCAAATTCCCGTAGATTTCTAAGTAACGTCGAGTTTTCTCCAAAAGCCCACATCGTGTCGTCTTCTCCAACGCCAAGGAAGTGAGAAGAAGCTGCCTCGCGACCAACTCAGGACATCCATCGACGACAAACAGGTTCATGTAGCGCCTAGTGTGCCGGTAAGCTTGCGCCAACGTTTTGAGCAGATGTCTTCCATCGCAGCCTCCGATGACGAGGAAATTGAGTTCGTAGGCGTTTTTATCGCCATATTTTAGGTACTCTTCTTGCAAATCAAGAGCAGGACTGATGCCCCAGAACATTTTGTGCTGTCGCTTCGGGTGACAGTAATGAAATGAAAGTCATTGTCATGGAGACGCTCAATGAAGCATGTTTATTTTGCGGACGGGGCGTTGCCATGGTTACGATCTATTTATGCACACGTAGCCTCCGGGCTGATTGGCGATTGGCGCTCGAACGGCTGGCTACCACAAAGGCTGTATGAAACAGATTATATCGCTAATTAATATTATCGTGAAGGTCCCAGATAGTCACTCGAGTGGCTATACTCGAGTATCGATTTGCTCAGGATCTGTTACATGCGTCTAACTTGATCTATTTTTATTGTTTAAGGGTTGAAAACATTTTAAATGCCTACGTAATTATGGGTCTACAAGCACCGCTTCAATGAATTTTAAACTGGTTATTTTGAACAAAATTATGTATATTAGTAATTGGCAGACAGAATATCAGGCTTATAAACAGATTGGTACAGCGGCAGATGTAAATCCAAAAGAGCATGTAGTCTTTAAATTTCAATAAAAAAAACGTAAAAAATGTTAACGCAACGAAACAAGTTTACATTGTTGCTGTCTTAATTTGTGTAGGCGTTTTAGTAGCAAACGACTTAAAAGCAATTTTTCAAATTTTTTATGTATGTTTAGACATATTTCCATATTTATTATTTATTATCGTTTATTATGAATATTTAGATATTTCTCCAGAAGGCTCTTTCAAGTAGTATGAAGTCGAATTTTCTTACTATAATCGTTTATTTATGGACCCTTCGGACCACTGATGTTTGCCTACAGGCAACCCATGGCTAAAATACAAATCTAGTTTCAAAAACCCTATAACTAACTACACACTAAAAACACTACTATCTAATAAATAATCTAATATACTTTTAACTATTTTTGAATAGCGAACTATTTACTCGATAATGATAATATTGTAAATGATGGTGGTAAGTATTAAATAAAACGTACGCAATATCTTAAAACATTTTATTAAATAATTTCATAGTATAGTAAATGCCTCTGTGTGATTATAAAAATAGTACTTACATTAAGCCTGACCAGAGATACAAAGTTGTATTTCAGCATCACTACTGAAACTATTGGAAATGTGAAAAATTAGGTATAGACACGAAATGTAACAAAAAAGTGATGTTTATAGTATTATTTCTTGAGAAATATAATAAAACAAAAGCTAAGTCTTCTGGTCTTCCTTAACTATTTTGTTCTTTATATACAGTTTTCTAATAATATTTACAGTTATTTGATAAAATTATTTCTTACTATTTAAAGCCCTCTGCCCACTGAGGTGTAAAGGTCGCCGTAACTCGAGCGTATAACTCTATATCTATGCGAAGACGAGAAGCCTCTTATTTCGCACCTTTTTTATTTTCAAACTGTTACACATCATTGGACAGCGAACCTTATTTTAACATATCTATCGAAATTATTCGCATGGCAAGGATTATGCAAATAACGTCAATTTTATATTTGGTATCATTTACTTAAGGCTACATTTATTATTGTTTTTTAATTAATTTAAAAATAATCTTTGTCCCTTTAGCATAATATATGCACGTATAATACACATTAATTATTTTTGTAGAATTTTACAAAGAATAGGTCAATATTGTGTGAATAGTAAATAATCCTATATTGTATAGTTTTGCAAGTTTTAAGGAGTAGAATTTTGTGCGCATAAATTGTGAAGAGGCGAAATTAATGGAGCTATCCATTAGTTCAGTAAATGGCTGTCAGGTGCCTCTGATGATGCAGAAATAAGCCTGCTAACTCCTTATTTTTTTATTATTATTTTGTAGTCGGCATCAGCAAAGTACTTTAATACAAAGTTTTTTAGGGTAGGTATTCCATTATTTTTTTTGCGTTGGTGTTTTTATTTCCCTTTTAATTCTTTCATTACAATACCTGGGTATAATAAATATACTCAATACTACGTTACATTTTTTCGTAGCCATCATCACTATCTGTCTGAATATTAACTGCTCTTTCACAATATCAAACTACAAAGGTACTTAGTAATAAATTATTTGGTAACTCTCTTTGATGCTTACCTTCGCGTTCCATTACAAGCTGGAAGCAATTTATAACATATCAGCCAATTGACTGAGTCTGGTACGTGGAACAGAACGCATTTAGATGTAGACTAGAAAGTAAAAGCATATAGGCTGAGGCTTCACCGTAGGAGCAAATATTTATTAGGTAGTAATTTTGTTACTTTCAGGCATGTGGGAAGGACGTCATATATTCAATGAGGCTTAGGTATCTGCGCAATAGATATTTTAGGAACAAAATAGTCTATCAGTGCATCTAATCGGGTGACTTCAGTCTCAAAAAGATAAGCCGCAGTGTTGGTAATATAACTTCTGAAGGTAATTGGAGCCTCAACCTTACACGCATAATACTGATCGTCAGTTATAAGAATTGCGAAATGTAGAAACCAACAAATTCTGACGATGCATAGCCTTGTATGGCAATCTTATGATACACTTGAAACTCTCATACAATAAATTGTATCTAAGATTTAGTCAATGACATCATTATGAGCGTATAAGCACTCAATTATATCATCAAATAAAATAATTTACAAAGCAAGTATCTAGTACAAAATACATAGTCTACTGACTCTACCGATTATCTACAATATTTGGACAAGTTATAAATACCTACAAGTATACATTATACACAGAATTCTATTACTATACTTAATACCTTCATAATAATTAAAGTATAACTAATATACATCAACAGGTAATAAATAGATAGAAAGTTTGTCTAGTCTGCACGTGTAGAATAATAGGCTGCTGCATATCACTTAAGTTAAACAACCTAATCATAAGGAACTATGTCGTCATAGGATCTGAAGATATCCACGATAATAAGCATAACTTCTGGAATGTAAATGCATCGATATTCACAAACTCTAAAAACACCTGCATGGATCCCAAAGAAAGCAATTCTTGTAGGAAGTCAATACTTATTACTTTTGGAAGAAGTGTCACAAGACCTTTTCCTCAAGTGGTCCGTTTTAGAGGACCCTGCTTGCGTTCGTCAAGAAAACCGCGAGTCGTCCGATGACGCTAACGACCTCGGCTTGGACACCTTCGCCTCCACCGAGCTCTGCGGGGCGCCGCGGAAGCCCGGGCCCGTGCTCCTGTTCGTGTACGTCGACGACGTCACCGGGATCTTGCGAGTCTGTTTGATCTTTAACTTGTTCAACCAAAGATCTCGCGTCTTCTTGTTCCCAACAACAAAGAATATGAACAAGACGAAACCTTGGAAAGTGGCCGTGAAAGCGAAAAAATAAGCTAATACGACGTTAAACGCAAACAAACCGAAAATCCACGGAAGACCAAATAAGAAGACGAGTAGACAACTGACGGAGGCACAGCGCAACGCTTCGTTGGAGTCGCCGTGCCTCTGGATCCTTCTCGAAGCGAACACGGAGCGCACTATCAGCGCGAATAGCGTCCAGTTCGCGAGCAGCATGACGGCGATGGGCATGTAGACGGCCAGCCACAGGCCGAGGCCGGAGGGGTAGCAGAAGGTGCCGGTGGGCACCTTGTCCTCGAAGCGGCCGGCGTAGGAGTGCGGCGCCACGGACAGCAGCACGCCCACCACGCCGCACGGCGCGCCCCAGCTGAACGCCGCCGCGCGCAGCAGCTTGTGCGACGCCTCGCGCGAGAACACCAGCACCAGCCGCCGGTACGACACCACGCCCGCCACCACCATCCAGCAGAACGACGCCAGCACCGAGTAGTGCAGCAGCACGCCCACCAGCATGCACGGGATGTTGTAGCTATCGAACTTCGCAAACAGGATGATGAAGAAACATACGATAAGTATGAATATAGCGACGCAGAGCTGCAGCCATATTTTATTGCTGAAGTCACGTCTCCAAGACCTGAATAGGACGGCGGTTATTCCTATCATAACTAAACCGAACATGGATAAGCAGCAGCCCACTATTGAAATAATTTCGAGCGCTTTTTCGTTTTGTTCGGAGAACACGGTCCTGGGGACGAGGATTTCAGCGAAGTGCGTGAGATGGTCGCATCGGCAGGTGTCGAGCCTACCTGGCCGGGTGGCGCGGATGAAGGTGCAGCCCTCCTGCGACCAGTAGCCTTGGCCATTCTCTAAGAAGTGCCAGAAGGCACAGGCTCGACTTTGGTTTCGGTCAGGGCCGCCGCCTAGGGAGGTGAAGTGGATGTCCACATACTGCAAACACAAAAATAAAATTCTTTTAATAATCATTTTAGCAAATTTGATTATTACTACAATTAATTTTCCAGTTATTCCATTTACTCTAAAGTCAAAAGATAAAATTTAATAACAAAAAACTGACCTCTCCATCATCGAACTCGGTCAGGTTCTCAACGTTGACACTCAAGACCCTGCTGTTGACAGCGAACTCCCTGGCACTCTTGCTGTGGAAGGCGCGGTCATTGCGGAAGGCCACGAAGCTGATGCGTCGGGTGGTGGCCGACACCGACTCAGGTAGTACTACTACAGCTTCGTTGTTGTCCGATTGGAGATGGGATGTGTCGAAATCATCTGGAAAGTTCAATTAGTTCATCGTTTTAGAATGATAGCCTAAATACAGCTTAAATTTTCAGAACTTAAATTCAGAACCAAGGACTATCAGGATTTAACCTAAAATTATTTTTATTTACCGTGGCTTTTCATGTATTTTCTTCAATACAACGCTTTGCTTCACAATTAATCGTTCTCACGTCCATTGCACTACGAAGCCAATTACTGTACACATGTTACAACTGATTCAAATTAGTTCAGCGTTGCGTAAAATCGCAAGCGTCATAAAACGTGAACCAACTCGTGCTGGGAACTTTGCAGGGAAATTATTCTGCTACCTTTTTAAAATATTTTCAGTTACTCTCCTCTGTTTATACACTCTTCCAATGTTCTATGATGTATATGCTTCCTTATATACTCTCTGTGTGTTTCTACCACTTTCAGTACTTACTACCCTATCCACTTTTTAGTACAAATAAGTAAACTATTATTATTATCTGCAAAAAATCTTCCTGACGATACTTTACGACAGAACATTTTGTAACTTACAAGTGAAGTCACTTAGGTAACAGCAGGTAACTTAGGTTCAATGTAATTAAACTACATATGTATAAGTACGTACCTCTAATAATCTCAAAAGCATCATCAGTGAAGACGTCTTGGTCTCTGGCAGCTATCCTGAGCCCCCTCACCGGCTGATCGGGTTCAGCGTTAGTCACCAACAGTGCTATATTGTCGCGAACAGTCGTGGCATTCTCCGAACCGTCTAGGTCTAGTCGAGATCCAATACCATCTAGAAGATGAAGCAGTTCTCCAGGAATGTTTAGGTCCACGTTTTCTGCTAGAAGTTCATCAACCTGAAATTTGGAAAAAGTATTTTTTTTTTTATTAACTTTACTACTCTATCGGGGGGGGTGAGTTAGGTAAATATAAGTATATGTCAAGATTAATGGTTGCATTGTGTTTCTTTTTATCTATAAACCAATGATGCTAGTCCATGTAGAGTCTTAGTCTTGAGTGAACATAAAAATTATAAATTACCTGATCAAATGCCGTTCTAATATCTTCAACCAATACAGGAACTGAATCATTATTGATGAGATTCTCCAAATCATCCATTACTTGTTGGAGTTGTTCTTCAGGCTGAAAAAAAGATGTCATCATTCAAAGATAACAATTTATAGCACTTAATTAAACTTCAAGTCTCTTCATCAAATCGTCAAAGTTACACAAAGATTAGTCGTGCGACATTTAACATGCAAATGCTATTAAAAGCAATGATTCATGCAAATCGAAATAGTGACTACCGTGGTGACTACACATAAAACAGACCTCTCCTTAATTTTCTCATATACATTTCTTTACTAAAGTCTATACAGGGTTGTCTTCGAAGTATGGATTAAATAGAGTGAGGGAATGGCCAGGGTAATTTGTCAACTTTTAATACTGTACTCAAAATTTCGTATTTTCTAAATGCAGTCTTTAAATTTCAACATTCCGAGGAGGAACATTCAGATAGTTGGCAAATGACCTTACCCATTCCCCTCACATCACCTCGTAAGCGGAGAAAAAATCCATCATCATCATCACCTGCTTCTATTTCTTAATTTTCTTCTATTTCTAGTAGTTTCATTACGCATCAGTAATTTACATAAATCAACAGATTGCCTGTCTGACTCTTACGCAGGGGTATTTTACACGGTTACACAAAGGTGATAAGTGACAAGACTGATTATTTTTCTGGACGTCCACGAACAAACATTTAGACTTACTGCTGGCGGTGGCCTGGTTGTTGGTTCTTCAGTAGTCGTAAGCGGTGTTGTTGATATAATCGGTGTCTCAGTAATAATAGTCTCAGTTACGTTCTCTATGACCGTTACGTTGATAGGAGGTCCAGTGGTCCACGGAGGCTTAGTAAAATAAGAGCTGGTAATATTACTAATCGTAGTTGTAGTAGTCGATGTCGTGGGTGCAGTTATCGATGTCGTGGGTGTAGTAATCGATGTGGTGGAATTCAAAACATCAGGTGTCCTCCCCTCTTCTGAACTATCGGAACTTTTGTCGTCCAACTTGAGCATGTCAATCTAAAATTGTTAGTTAGTTAATTGGTGCTGCGCTGGATGACTAAGTGCTATTATTTCAATTGCTAAGTCACTGAATGGCTCATTACATTATTAATAAATAATATTATCATCATTTGATATTATCTTAATTGGTAAAAAATATTATCATTAAAAATAAATCACTACTCAATAAAGCTTAATTGTATTGACTTTGACAAACTATTACGTCTTTGGAGATAGTTGCTATTAATCACTGTCGGATTATATCATGTTTAATCGATTTTCCTGAAATATGTTTTACATAAATCTAATAAACCACTTTCCGCCACCACTTTAGCTATCTCCTCATTCAGCTTGGTTTAATGTTGATATATTTATTGCCAAGGAGAATAGGCATTGTCAAGTGTCTTATCACATTAAAATCTGATCGCTTGGTATAACGATAAGTCAGTGAATTCATTAGCAAGAGTTAATTTGCTTGTGAACAGATGTAATGTTAGTTGTACCTTATCACATACTGGACTAATGAGTTCAGTTCAAAGTATCAAGATGTTGCTAGTGCCAATATTATTATTTACGAGTTTTTCAGGGTTAGTTAATTTTGTGAAACAAGTAAATAAATTAATGATGTATGATTTTGTATGTCGATAGTACCTACGTGAATACATATACTATTACAAATCGGGTTTTCTGCCATTTTATTTTGCTCCTTGAAACCTGTTTTGACTTCGATAAAATAGATGTTGTCATAACGTTGACTCATAACGTCCAGCGGCAATATCAAAAAACTTAATTCTATTGAGATCTCAATCAACAATCGGTATTGAATCCAACCCTATTTAATTAACCTTCATACCTTAATTTACAAATCAAAACAGAATCCAAACCACAATAATGGCAAATCGGCATAGATATTCAAAAGATATGTTTTGAATTTCTCTTAGGAGAAATAAACATATCATCTATATACGTATGCGTATACTTACGGGATTTTCCGCCTTAATGACCCCAGGAGTGGGCATCTGCACCGTGACCTGGTGTTTGTATGGCATCTCAGTCGACACGATGCAATCCTCGTCAATGGTAGTCACCACTTGTAAACCGTCGTTGAAGTTCCCCACGCAAGAGTGGATCTGACACGACACTGCTATCGATTCCACTGGAAATTAGAGGTTTTATATTATCTTCTGATTTGATCGTAGAAAGGAAATAATAGGATTAATGAAAGGGATTTTAATCATGACGATCAAAGGATCGATACGGCCGTTGCCAATATTCTATTTATCTGTTGGCTAACTAGAGAAAGAAGTTTGACATTAGTTACTTGAATTCCATCTGTGGCGAGTTGTTTTAAATAACAAACTTGTCTGCTGTAGACACTTTTAAAAACAGGAAAAATTAAATGGAGTGAGGACTAGCTGCTTCGCACATTTCTGCTCGCGACCTGAGGGAACTATTTTCCGCTTCCGGATAAGCAGAAGCCTATTTACATTTCATTTTAATCTGTAGTTTTCACGTTAAAGCGCAACATACAGACAGAGCTACTTTCACATTTATAGCAATTCTGTTTTGAGATAGAAAGATCGATATCTGATGGATTTTATAATCAGTTAAGATTACAATGGTCATCGGCATATAAACATTGAATCAGTCATAACCTTTTAATAGCTCTTAATCTGACCTTTTGATTACACTCAGGTTTTATCTCAAGTACTTAAAGAAAGACAATGCAGACATAAAAGTATTCCAATTTGCAAGTTCTGCCATCAACAATGAATGATATTATCCGTAATTGGTGATTTAATCGCCTACCGCAAATGACATTGAGACGAAGATAAGATATTACAAGCCAGAAGTGTTGAATTTGTTTACTATTCATTTCCATACACGCCTATTTACTTCCTTATATACTCCCAATATGAAAATTGCCCTTAAAAATCCTGTCTTACATTTTTCACTCTGATAGATCAGAGAGAATCAGTCCCAAGAGGAAGACACCAGATAAGATTATTCAAAACAAAGCCAAAATGCATAGCTGAATCGAAAACCGGTACCTAGATGTAGCCATAATGGAGGCTGTACCTCGTTCCAACCGAAGATAAGAGGATACATATAAATTTAGCATATGTGTGGTCTGTGGCTGGTTAAACTTGGATGTAACAGCACTTCGGGCTTTAGCCGAAATGTTTATGTATGTATTTGTGCGCGATTATCTCACGTTTGGCTGAACCGATTTTGATGAGGTTTTCAGCATAGTATTTGTCAGACTTGGTGGAAGGTATAATTTAAGTCGCTTTTATTTTTATGTAAAAAAAAAATATTTTTATTAGATGTTCAACAAACATTACGTTATTGGTAATTTGGTATTAGTGGTTAAAATGCTTGCATATTTCCAATCTTATTCGACCGTTTAGCGCAGTTATTAGATCTCAGTGCTATATCTAGGTCTATGTGTGAAGAGCCTACATATTATTATAACAAGAGCCACGGCCGCCTGTCTTAACTGTTTAACCTCTGCACTGGGCACGTATGATACTAATTAGATAACTAGCACCAATGTATTATAATCTGATGCGATGGGTATGACTAACAGACAACTCGTAATTCTGCAAGGAGTATAAATTACAAGTCAAGGAACTTTTTTTACTACAGTAGAAAGTGAAATGCCTTCCTGGATGTAATGACCTTTAAGCTATAATTGTGATTAAAACCAAATTTTTTACAAGCTACTCACCAAATTCATGATTGTCCGCCATACAGAAATAAACAGGTTTCATATAGACTATTTCTACACCATCCCAAGTGCCTGGCCGCACTGGTTTCATTCTTGGATTCAGTTGCACGTGCAATATCACAGTCTTTCCGTCCAAAAACAACTTCTTTAACTTCATGTCGTATATAATGTCCTTGTCTTTTGGGTTCAAATCCGGATGTGCTAATTTGAAACCGTTTAATATCGCTTCAAATGCTTTCGGGTCCTGTATTGTTTCTAATCCCCCATTAATCCTGTAGTAGTTTGTCGAATAGAAAATGTATTCTTTCAACTTCTTCTCCCAAATCTTCTTCAGTCTATCTATATTGTCGAATGTGTATTCTTTGGTTAAAGCTAGTTTGACAGCAAAGTTATATCGGAGGGATTGTTCCTCTCGCACCCAGAGAGCTTTGTTGGACTCGGAGACGACGAAATTCTTAGAGTCGATGTGAACGCACCAATAGTAGCCATCGTCTATGGGCTTGAGGACATACGACAGAAGTTTATTGTGTATATCATCGTGGCTAATTTTTACAGGTGTGGGGTGGTATGTCTCGGAGTCGGTGAAGCAGTATATGTTGTCCTCGACAACGTTATAATTCACAGTTAGGATTAGTTTGTTTTGACTGGAAATTAATTATTATTTAATTTAAATTACAATTTATGATTGAATACAGTTAAAATATACTCAGATTTAGTGAATTTTAAACATTTCAGTGCAAGCTGTTGCTCAAACAAAAATCTGGGTACAATCTAGTGTCAATAGGTATATTTTTTTTTTATCTTGCACTTATGCTCAAACTGAGTTGCACCTACCACTTCTGTTTCACCACCCCCCTAAGGTAGACTGGCAGAGAACGCCTGAGGCGTTAAGTCCGCCGTTGTACAATGTGCATAAAGTATTTTAAATAAAAATAAATAGGTGGTCAATACTTACTCATCAGCACTAACTATTAAATCCACTTTTTTTAAGTCAATGTTTTTCTCACAAATAACGTCAAAGAATATGTAGGAACTGTTCACCAAATCCCAAATGCCATTTCTGATAATTCCGTATGAAGTTTCATTTCCATTCATTTCAACATTGACATCCAATCCCCAGTCTGCTGGTGGTATCTGAAAGATAATTAATTTATTTAAAAAAAAAACATTGCGAGCACTCCTAATAGATGAAGCACATATACGAACATAAATAAGATACGACTGATTCGATTGAAGCCCAATTTTAGACGTTGTTTTTTCGTAATTTTGATTTACAATAAATATTTCAAAACTGTAAACAGAATCCAAACATCTGGACCAGCTGCAAAAATTGAACTTCAAGAGCTAAATAATACAACAATGAAAGCCTAGACACAACTTCTTACTGGTTAAAAGCTAAGCAATGTATTTTAGACTTATATGAAAATAATGCTACTCTAAATGTCATTCATGCAGTCATTAGTAACTCTAGATACACATGAAACAAGTGAAAAGTTCGCACCAGCACCCAAATGTCCCGGAATACGGGTGGTGAGCTTCGCAACGAATCGCGACCGCATGAATCTGGATTACTGGTGTCATACCTACAACAGCCCCAGGTTTCGAGCTCAAAAGGGCTGTGATTGATGTAAGGAGATACTAATGGAAACCAGCCACCACAGTCCAATAGCTAATAAAAACAAAACATTCTAAAACAACAAAAGCAGCGGTTGATTTGTCACTAACATGAATAATAAATGATTCAAAATTTGATACTACAGAATATAGACAACACTCTTTAGTTCAGATTGACATGAACATTAGAAATATGAATAACATGTACAAATAATCTGATATGAAAAGAAACATTTCACACTTCAATCATTTAGCACTTACAAATCACGAAAACTTATGTTTGTTTCAAAACTATTTTCAGAAATTCTTAAGAATGCTTTTAAAGACGTTTTAACATCAAAGACAATGTAACACTGATGGACATGAAATAAACACGATCGTAAAAAAATGCAACTCACCGTAGCCTCTTCATTGACGATCTGACTTTTACGCTGAGGGTCGTACGTAATACCCAGGGGATAAACAGGAAACGAGCCAGAAATGTGCAATAGCGGATTATTTGAGTATCTCCAGCCGTTGTATAAGACTGAACCTCCTCTTTTTTCGCATATTTCCTTTGATTGGAACCATGTCGCTCTTACCGCCCCACCTCCGACAGCAGTTGCTGGTGACAAGCAGGTCGCTTTAGGAGCCCAAAACCTCAAAGAGCCTTTGAAATCTTCACACCCGTCTGTTGACATAGATTCTGCATCTACGTATGGCTCTACAAGACAGTACCTATAATGCAGTTCATCGCATCTTGAGGCGGTGTAATTATTTACAGGATCTATAACTACACATAGTTCTTCTTCAATACCCTTTTGTGGGTTGACTACTTCATAGGTAGATTCTAAGAGAGACCCTGTCGTTTTAGTGAAGGAAAAGTCGATGAAGGGCCCTCCAGGGTACAATGATTTGTACTCCGTCCATAATACTAATTCAGACTTTGTAAGATTTAAACTGTTGTACAGTTTAGAAGTGTATAGGTTGCCGGTGCAACCTACATATTTGTGTGCAAATTTTTCGGGGCCTTTCAGTCGGTAGCAGTACGGTTCTCCTTTGATGTTGGAGTAAGCTACCTGGAATCCTATTGGACATAATACTTTTCTCTTGGATTTCTTTGCTTCGAATGCAGGTTGTAGCAACAACAGGAGTATTAGAGTGGCTAAGGTGGGTATTCGATGAGCTTGGACCATCTGAAATGTAACGAAAAAGGAAATTTTAAGTGAACCACATATTTATGCTTTAATATAACCCTACTATCATAACAACTTCATAGTTTAGGTATATTCATGAAAATAACAGGTAAGTATAAGGCCTTCCCTAAGTAGAAATTACAGTCTGTTGTCGATTTCCTAAAAAAGAAACTAAACAAGAATTCAGGAAAATCGTTTTCCCTGTACCTACAAATGATTTGGGATGTTCATGATTTGGGATTGTTGATATTAATCTTATCTGAGCGTGAACATTATCTGCAGATAATTTCGACAATAAGGCACTCAACACTATTACTGATACAGATATACCTATCACACCTCAGCTGATTGCGTAAAATTCGTTGCTAAATTACCTGGAACCAATGTTCGTATGAAGTTCCAAAGTACCTATCATTGTAATCTTCATATTACGTAGGCGTTGAAGTTTATCTTTTTAGGTATTCCTTTTAAGCTTCCTCTTCGTATCAAACTAACTGATGTCCCAACTCTACTAACTATCGTCCCAACAAAACTAGCAACTTCCCACATCCGAATAAAACGTAGCTTATGTTCTTTCTCCGGTTAGGGACTACCACTCAAATCGGGTCAGTAATTTTGTCGTGAAGGCCCGACAAACAAACAAAGTTACTGTCGCATTTAAATAATAGGAAATATGGATGATGCCAAAAGCTTATCATACCGTTGAAATTAAAAACAAAATTGCGTATCAGGTAAATAGGATTTCGATATACAAGGGCACGGTGATTCCAATCACCCACATGCACCTAATGGGGAGCCTCGCCCTAAGTAAACTGACAGAAAGGTAAATAAGAATTGAAAAGGTACCGTAGAGTAGGCGGAAAAACGTACACTGCCTTTAGGGGGTCATTTTTATTTTTGCAACACTTGAAAATGATAAGATATTTTCAAAAACCTTTATACTATGAGGCCCTTAGGGAGAGAAAATTAATAAAAATGTGTAGTGCTTTAAAAACTAGAGCATTTTCAACTTCGGCAGGCA
This sequence comes from Helicoverpa armigera, assembly GCF_030705265.1. NCBI lineage: Eukaryota > Metazoa > Arthropoda > Insecta > Lepidoptera > Noctuidae > Helicoverpa > Helicoverpa armigera. Next base: position 1,058,202 of record NC_087128.1, read on the forward strand.
AATAATACATATTTTATCAGCAGAGATTTTTCTTATCAATTATATCCTATTATAATCACTGAATATTCAATTGTTGTTATAAATACCACAAGTAAATTATCAGCGTTATTAGACCGAAATATTTTTTTTATTGGCATTCTTTTCATAAATTAGGTCATCATCATCATCATCAGCCTATCGCAGTCCACTGCTGGACATAGGCCTCTCCAAGTGCACGCCACTGAGATCGATTTATTTAAATTAGGTCTTACGATAAAAATAATCAAAATGTTTGTCCTTGATTTTAATAAAGCAACGTATTCATCCATTTCAGATGCTTCCTTCTACTTCTTCATCACCTTCCTTGACGTTCCTTCGTATACATATACAATATTTAAAAGTTTCATGAAAATTATGATAAAAAGTCCAGTATAACATCAACATTTTATAGCATTCCGGTAGCCTTCATCCATTAGCGAAATCATGACGAATACTCCACGAACATTCAGTGTGAGATTGAATTAAATTTGTGGTAAAACAAAAAAACATGCCAACGTAATTGTTACTTAATTTTCGTGACCTTAATCACGAAAGCGAGGTTCAGTTTAAACTACTGTTATTTTTAATCGTTTGTTTGTTTATTCTGATTTACTGTACATGTGATATTTAAATTGATGACTAACACTACTAATTATTATTAAACACTTTAGATACTGTTTCAGTTTTTAGGACAAATAGGAGAGCTAAATTAGAGACCAAGTTTTAGACTTCATCAAAAATAAGTGAATAAGGTCTACAACAAATTACGTCATATACATAGGTATTCGTTTTATTTATAGGCATATTTTACATATAGGCAGCAGAGGAGACAGTCTATGTCAGTCATATTTTTCGACCACATCTGATAAGCTAAGCATTTGTCGATAAAACGATTGAGCACCTCATTTACTAATGGTACCATATTATCATTCAGGTTAGTGACTGATTGTCACACATTACCAGTCAGTAGGACAAACGACTTTCCCCCATATCATGATACGATTTTGATTGAATTTCTTGATAACTCGTTGATAGCATAATGAATAAATAATCACATTTTTCCTTCAAAGATAATAGCTTTCTGCGTAAGCGACGCGGCGGTCAAGCGGTAGTATTATAATAAATTACAAAAAAATGTTCTCTCACCTTCATTGCTTTAAGTGATCTGAGCGCGAATGATGAATAGTCCTTTGTGCCAGCTCATCTTATAGACCCATTTAAGTCTCTATGCGGTAGGAACTAAGGTTCAAACTTCTTCGCTCGTGCTTGTATGCGCTTGTTTGGCAGTTTCGTCTGAAAAGATTAAAGAGTGTCATTAATGTGAATAGTTAACCTTTTTGAGTGGCAGTTCAGATGTCAAGGGATCATGATTTAATTGGCCTTAATTTTTGTACAATAAGGGTAGGTTGTTATCCGTCTGTATTCGTAATTTGGTAGTGGACAGTTTTTATTTGTAATTAAAATGGAAGCTTCGGCATGTACTATTTACTTATTTTTCCGACTTCCCGAGTCGTACCAAATGAACGAATACATAAAGGAACTGAATTTAAAATATTTTACTGGACAATTTCAAAAACCGCAGATAACCGTAAAAGAGTCATTAGCCTTACCTACAGTTTCCGTAATAAAGATAAAAGCGAAACATAAATACAAATAACAAACAAGCTAACAAAACCAAAATAAGCCTTATCCTTACAACTTTAAAATGCATTTTACATTGTACACTTTGTACATCCCATTTCACATGGTGCCTGCTAATTCTAGTAGCGTGATAAGCACCAATTAATTGGTAGAAATGATCTGAATGCGTCATCAACCATTAGGCTGGTCATTTGATAAAAAAACTATCCCAATAACAAAGGTCAAGACTTCTTATGATCAATAGTAAATCCGTGTCAAGGGAATATTTTTTGTAGTAAATAGAATGATTTTTTGACGATATTATAAAATGCCTATGTTATAAAAACTGCACCCGTTATTTCATACAGCAAAGAAACGACAAACGTTTTTGTTTTTTTTTATCTGGTAATCGCTGAATAGGTAAATTCCCTCTAATTTGTTTATTATCAGTTTAGTCATGAAGCCTTGCAGGTGCCTTCTAAATATACTATTTTAATCGGAGCACTTAGTGCATGAAATATTCTGGTAACATTATACTAGAGTGCTATAAGAGATGTGCTGATAATCATCAGTGCTGAATATTCTGATATCGATTCAGTTTAGATTTGCATACTGTTTCCTACAGTCAACAAAATACTTTCTTTGTAGTGTGCAATGTATGCGTTGCTGATGGATGGATGGATGACTATCCACAATTCTTCTGAAATTTTACTAAAACTACGGCTTCTAAAAATAAAGGTTTAAACTCATCAATATGAGAAAAACATCCGACAACTTTATCTACAACAAATAAAAAATAAGACGAGTATAAAAACATGAGATCTGTACAATGTGCAAATGATAAGAGCATCGTAGCGTGCCTTATCAGTGTCTACCGTGAGTCAGTTCACCTCGAGAACTATTTACCTGGGATGACGTCACAACCAGCATCTATGTTTGAGATGAAAGTATTTGCTATAAACACATTTCCAGAAACTGTCATAATTGTTTAGAGTTTAATGCGATTGTGAGTAATCAAGGTATTGTTGACTAATCCCTTTGGGTATTTCGAATGGAATCTTGTTGATTTAGAGGTATTAGAATGTGTTTGTACTGTCCTACGCATACGTGCATGTATCAAATATATACGTAGTAACTAAATGTACGTAATTAACGGTCTGGCACCGCGCCATTTAATTAATTACCCGGTAGACGGTGTGTGAAATTGTTATTTTTTAACGTCACAAAACGGCCCTAAAGTTAACCAACACAGTTAGTCCCCGTAGCCAGATTCAAAGTCAATGTTTTTTAATAAATAGATCCGCCAAAGGATCTTATAACTGAAGAGTCAATGGGTATTTCCAGAAGATAGCTTGTTAGGATCAATCCTGCTGATATAAAAACACCGACAAGTCTTCCAGTAAATACCTACGATTTTTTCTTTTCTCTCTGCTTGAAAGCTGGCGCTACAATTCTACTTTCAGTTTTATTTACATACAAATTATCATTAACTACGTAAATGGCCATTTATTTTCACCATAAACGTGATTAATATGCGTTGCATGTGCACTCAGGCAATGATGCAAATTAATTAATTCAAATCAACTGCATACATGTTCTAGCGTATACGTGACATGAATCTACCTAGTAGATTAATTATGATCTACCACTAAATTACGCACATTACAACAATAATTAACGTTAATATACTACAACATTGCTATAATTTGGAAACAGAGGGAATTTGTTATTTTATCTCTTTTTATCAAAACAATCCTGCAAAAAAGTTCTTACAGTTCCGCAATAGTTTCATCTGGTCTATTCGCTGTAAGATAGCAAGCAATAATAAATTGTGTGCGAACATTTCTTAAAGGTCTGCGATATGGGACCCTTTGTGGGTGAACACATGCTAGCTATGAACTGCCGCCGAATCGTACACATTTCTTGTTAGCGAACAGTGCGTGAAAAATTTTGGTTGAATCCATTATATCTTCTGTGAAAATTGTGTTACACGCGCTTAATATATTTCCATATTTTTATAATACAGTTTTTATTTTACACTTTCAGGTTTTGAGAGCAACCAAGAAGAAGCCAAGTCTGTTTATTGTTGACAAACTCAAAATGACGAGGCCCGTAGGCTGATAAATCAATAGGTAACATTTCTAGTGACTAATAGACATTCAGAGACGATACACTTTCGGACAAGGACTTCCTTTGATCTGAATAACAATGAGATGACAAAACCTTACGCTTGCGGAACTTGTATAAATTGAATGTCACAGTTGAAGAAACTGTGTATTTGTTAAAAACGTCTTAATTGTATCTACAATATAGCAATAACTTAAGGTTTTCTTCAAAAAACCTACCTAATGGACATAATGTGGTAAACTAATTGTGGTAGATTTAATTTGTCTTACAATGTGTTGAACATGTCATATGATATACGAACCTAGACTTATGCAATAGGCTCGCCTGCTATGACACATACCAAAATAGGTGTGCTATTGTTACAGTACGTATCTTTTCGAAGCCGAATATTTATAAATAACAAGAAATACAGTTACATTGAATCGTCATAGTTTTCACGCCTTCAACCCGTGACTGGTTGATAACCAAATTTTCATTAACATAGGGTATGTATCACTATCTATATAGGTCTGTTATTTTCACAAGTCCTCACTAATGTTCCAAATTGTGCCCTTATAAATTAGAATAAAACAATAGGTGTAATTTTTGAGGAAATTCTCATACGTAAGGTGTTATTGTTCTATTATTACCAAAAAAGCAATTTAAGAAAACATTAATAAAGATAACCAGTACAACTGCAAAGGTTGCGTCCCATTCAAACGGTGTTCATTCGTAAAACACAACACAGATCAATATCGGCCAGTCAATTACAGTAACAAATGTGACAAACAAACGAACTAATAGCAATTGAGTGAGGGCGAGCCTATGAAATGTACTTAGGAGTACTTATTGGATGTAGCTAAAAAACAGAAATAAGCATTTTAAGAAGTTCCATAGTTATAACAATACTATAAGGATTAGGGCACGTGGTGTTAGCCCGATTGGGTATTCAGCTACATCAAGCTATTTTGTTATAAATAAAGTTTCAAGAATATAAAAAAATTATATAGGAATTTTGTTTTTAGTATCAACTCTGGTAAATAGCGCTATCAAAGATAAATTCACTATCAAAAATAAGGTAAAGTGGATCATGAGTACATAATGTACTTAAGCTAAGAACAGGTGATGGATTGTACTCTCTAAATTTTTACCCGAGATAAAATATAGGTATACAAATGCGTACCTACATAATGGATATATGATTTTTTCTAGATACCACAAACCGTAAAATAAATATAAGTTTATTCCTTACATACTACACCTGGCTTTGTACACTATGCTATTCTAACTGTCTAGCAGAGTTGGTTTGCTGCACTATTTTCTATACGCATTGGGTGCAATGCATTGCTCACTAGATCCACACTTTTATGGCGTATTTACGCTGAATAAGTATTGGCTACGTCACAGCGGGAATAGATACAGACTATGGTAATACAACCACTTCATCATAACAACATTTTGTAGTTCTATCAATTTGATAAACTAAACTTTTATTTCATTTCCTAGGTATATGCAAAAATATTACTTCGTTTCAAATTAACTACTATGTGTAATAGGAATTGTAATTAACATCACAATCATTTGACAAATACGTAACAATTGCATTAATACATCATTATCAGTAACTCGGTAAAAAATCCGACATGTGATGGTTCAATTATATCATTCTACTAATGTACTAACAATAGTAAATTAAAAGGAGATAATTGAGCTATATAAAGTGAAGATTTTATAAAGACGTGCAAACCAGTACGTAAACTGTTTACGTCAGCACTGTATTATGATTTATGAAACTCAAAATAAATATTTTATCACTATTACAAACAAATGACATATGTACTCATATCGGGCAAAAATCTTATGAATCATAGTTATCAAAACAAGCGAAAGAAGGAAAAAATAAATAAATCATAAATGAGTACAGCATAAGAACATGAATTTTCAGCCGTCAAAAAGACTGTGATAATGAAAATTTCAGTTTCACGCCTTTCCTGTTTCCTGTTCATTTTGTTGTGAATGTACCTGAGATAAAAAGGTGCTCCGTCATAGCACATGGTGTTTGTGATAAATGGCTTTGGTTTCATATACTTGTTAAGTGGTTCGAAAAAATCTCGTATATTTTAATTCTGGCTTTACATTTAATACTCGAACGTCACTAATCGTATAAATCTTTTAACACGGCATCGTAGACCATTGGTGTCTGTTAATGAAATCCCGGGAATGAGCTCCCATAAATATTTACCTACCTTCGCAATCAAGGACAGTCATGCTAAATATTTAATTGAGCCAAAATCAACTGGCTATTTGGCACACGGGATGACATTGGTGGGATGTTTTTCAGTTGTTTTCCAATATCAAAGCGAATCAAATGAATTCGTTCAAGGTGTCCGAAAGTAATTGGGTCGTTAAGCTGAACAGTCTCTGGTGTGCCGCAAAGAGCCCTATTTTTAACTCTGGTACATTCCAAATGTCTTTAGGATTCCATTGTTTGTTTATTTCATTAGGGATTCTTTTGATCCGGCTGTAAATGTTAAGGAAACAATTAATGATCGACGTTTTTGAACTTCCCATCAATGGCGTGAGAAATAAATCATTCAATTTAATTTGCTACCGAGTATTTAAACACGGTCGTTATTTACAAAATGCAATCGGAACCAGTCTGAAAACAATAAAAACTTTTTTCCTCACTTCATAGCACACGAGAATTCCATGTGAATCAACTGCTTTGTACCGATGAGATCTCCAATTAACAATGAAAAAGTAAAGACATATCGCGACTTATTACCAAAGATAAGGCGATTACGGGCACTTTGTTCGACAGTAGACAATAACGACATACCTCCTTTCACTTAATTACCGAGGAAGGCGCACTGGTACGATCACACAAACCATAATGCCTCGGCTTCTCACGGAAAATTCACTTCCCTGTGAAATACGTGGTATTGTGCGCACGCTATTTACTATTAGCATTAAAAGAGTTTTAAACACAACGGTAATGCGGTAATAAAAAATATTATTGTATTCTACTCTATTATGGTCTTCCGTAATGAGATCGGTTTGATTGAGTGGTGTCGCTGGGTAAAATGGTAATAATGATGTCATCTATAAGAATTGTTGAACGCAAAGTTATCCAATTAGATTAAAATATTATATAATAGAATTATTAAATAAAGTTTTTTCTAAACGGTAAAATCACTGGTAGGTACCTACTCAGCTAAATCCGGTTAGACTGGAAGCCGACCCTAACATAGTTGGGAAAAAGGCTCGGAGGATGATGATGATGAATTAAATAAAGTTTTTTCTAAACTGACCGAAATTAAATAAAGCAGCAAAGAACTGCCAATCCGCCTTGACAACATAATATTATGATTTTATGTTTTTGATGTTATGATTTAATCTCTCCATACTATTCCATCTCCATAAATTATTCTCAAGAGAAAGCTCAAAGCCAGAGGCATTATTTCAAGTTCTCATGAGAAACATTTTGAACCACACTTACGCTATAATTGAACCATAACGGGGCGCTACATAACATTTTTAATTAATTTTATGTCATTATCTTTAAAGCTAGCGTTATAATAGTTTTATTAGTTATGTAAATCATAAACTAGTACCTTCCTGTAATATCTTTGAGCACGCGAAGGTCTAATTTGGTAGATATAATCATCACATTTGCCTGTAAATGTCCGCTCCTAGATTTAAGTCTGGCTTAGGAACACTTTAATAAGTGACCTTGAACTTTATATTTAGTGTACTTGCATATTTTAACCTTCATTTTATGACCAAAACTTTTTGTTTTCCAAAAACAACGATTAATGATGATTTATGACCATATACCACACTCCATAAAACAACGTCTGTTTAGCAGAAATTCAACGGAAACGGCAATAAAAATCAAGATCAGTACAATTTCTGAAAATGGAAGACATACATCTTTTTTTAATTGGATTTCAAGGGAAACGTTAACCCTTTATCACTTGGTACAATTGCAACACAAAGCACGATACTTTCTTAACTAATTAACAAATGATCAACAACCCCATTATCATGCTATCACCTGATAGGATAATAATTACTTGTCTGTATCATCAAATCGCACGGGTGTTAACATTGCATCAAACGCCACTTAAGACGCAATTGTTTAAATCATTGATCTTTACGATATAAACGACAGTTCAAAGGTTTCTCTACCTCTAGGTATATTGGTTTAGATCAGTTGAATGGATATGTTTTGTTTGTATAATGGGGCTTTATATCAAATAATCATAATATTGTTTTTTGAACTCCTATTCAGGACGCGTTATGCCGTCATCATAGTCAACCTTTCTATTGTCCTACTACAGGGCACAGATCTTGTATCATACAGAGAATGAGCGTTGAGCAAACCGCTTGTTCGAGAACTATTGGCGATTTCAGACAAACTTCCTTCACCCTCACTCTTATTGGTGTCCAAAATACACTCGTAAGTTTAAAATAAAATAATAAAGTTACATTTGATCTGGAATCGAACCCGATCACGAGAGGCAGGCTGCTTCCTTGTTCCATTGATGAACGAAATTTTATTAATAGGAAGCCTACAATATCATATGATTCATATTATTTTCGTTCATATTATCTTTTAATCACGTATAAAGTTATCCAACGCGCTGAAAGTTGACAAGAAAAACGTATGTTTTACAGAAGGAAAGTGCACATTACTGCGACCGAAGACTGAGCATCTAGGCGCATGACTGCACACTGCGGGTGCAAAAAACTGTCGCATCCGACTAATTAATTGATCGTAGTTTTTGTACTGAAGAAACTGGAGATATAAATCAAACAAGTCTGTGAATACCGCCTACGTTGTTAAAATAATGTTATTAGTAAGTTCTATAAACAAAGTTTCTGGTATTTTTTGTTTCTTTGGTAAAACCATGGTAGCACTTTCAGCTGGGCTATGTTGACGACCGTAGACTACTTCTATACACTGCTACTTATATACTTTGAATGGTATAATTAAAATCTATTAAAATCGTGCTGAATTTAACAGAATAACTCTTGAAAAATTGAAAGGTAAATATACCAAATTCTATCACGAAGATTTTCAACAGTTAAATTAATTGCAAAAAATCGTCACACGAACAAACCACAATAAAATGTTCATTTTACCTGAATAAACAATAACTTTCGATTTCATAAAATTATTCGTTATGGTCATAAAACATTGATAGCATGCAATAGAAACAAGCGTAAGCCTGCATAATTGGTTGATGCAAATGAAACTGCTAGTTATTCCTTTAGCAACGAACAACTGATGGTTGGAGCGACTCGACAATGCTTCGTTGATCGTGGTAAAAAATCTTGCTACGATTATGTGACCGTGAGTGTAATGAACGTATAGGGTTGTCAACTTTGAATCGTGATTATAAATGCTTCACATTGTGAGTTCAAGCATGCCTATTAAGAAGTTTTATTATTAAGTGCGCTGTCAGTTTTTTGTTCTTGTTTGTTAAGCGTGATACAAAAAAAATGTACATCGGCTTATCTGATGTAATTCACAAATTAATTTACAGGTACTCCGGAATTTAGTGCAATTTTCAATTTCCCTGTTTAAGTGTTTCCTTTGGAAGTTGTTAAAATACTTTTGGTGAAACATAAACACTAAACAGTTATTATTAACAAATAAAAATACAAAACGGTGATTTTACGGTAGCTGCGTCTTCTTTATGTTAGACTCCTTTAAATGTTCTACGTCTGCGAATCAGTTAATAGCCTGAATATTTTCGACAACCCTAATACAAAGACGAGTCGGGCAAAGGTCAGGTCAGGACAAGTGCCTGTGAGAGGTACTTCGAGGTACTTCCACCTCGTCTTTATCGCCTCCTATAAAAACTATAGACACACTTGAAACTACTGCACTTTTTGTAACACTTCCTATGTAATTATTATAGTCTTTTGTAATTATAACTTTGCTCCATTAAACGATGGTTACTATGTTATTCTTATCTTTATCTTAGGTACTATCATCTTTACACTTCAGGTAGGTTGTCTTAAAATATATAACGGTCTGAAGTTCTGTCTTAATGTAAAATATATGATCATGAGAAAGTATCGTAATTAATTTTTAATGATGAACTTTTCGCCGTTTTCATATAACAATTGATTTATATTTCTTCGATTCGATGTGAACGGTATTTTTCTAGGTAAACCTAAGAATTTGTAATTTGCTAAGGCACTAACCGCACTGGCATCCAGACTTCACGCGGCTACTGATAAAATTCTACAAGTCACACCTTGATAAAAAAGAGTAAGATAAATATTGATAAGCTTAAAAAATCCTAGAATTGATAAACTATAAGAATAGAAAGACACGAGACAAATGACGCGATATCGTTTCATGTAGGTTGTAGTAGTAGTTAATGTAACTGATAAATAAATCAGTATGTATTTACACAACTAACGGGTTATGTCGGATGTCAATATATCCACAATTTTAAGAGCATCAACCCTCAACAAAATCCTAATTAATTTGTCCAAAATAATTTGCTAAAGTTCCTTTACAATTTTCGTTTCCCTTGAGTTTGTGCAAGAATCATCCTCTTCTTTGTAAGAAGTATCTTATACTACCAAGGGTATATAACATTGAATTTACGGAAACCGATACAGCTATCTATAGAAATCACGTGGTGATAATATCTTGTTTTCTGCCGTCATCATAAGTAACGATAGACGTAAAGAACGTAAGCATCAGAGTAGCAATAAAACACGTAAATAATCGTAAGACAGAGCTTGCTCTTCGGTCCATATGTGGAGCGTAAACTATGCGACACTAAAATCTGACTGACTGCGCCAAAGATACATCCAAAAGGTTAGATAATTCTTACAGAATTATTTGGACGTATTTTTTATAGAAAAAATACCTCACTGTAATGTAAGTGTATAGGTAAGTGGGTTACTATACGTAAGTATATGAATCTAATTATTTAAAGACAAGTAACAAATACAGGGTAGGTATATAAGAACGCGTTTCATCCTAAGCATATTTACTTATGTAGTTTTTAGTTTCCTTAAATTATAACTTATTAAGTAACTAGTGGTGACTGATTTTATTTGAAGTTAACCTTCTGCATTTACCTTCATCTCTACCCAAACATTAGCTCGTATTATGATTTATCTATAGGTATTCACCGACGTCATAATTCGTGTAAAATGACGTCACTGTCATAAACGCCACCGGAAGCTGTAGTTACTGGCGGAAACATAAGATTGTGCTGAGACAAATTATTTACAAACAAATGAACTAACTTTGATGTCTGTTTATAGTTTGAACAATATTGTGCAAGACGGTGTTATGTACAGCTTTATTATTTTGCTGGGTTTATACGATGGTGACTTTGGTTTCATTATCTCGTGTAAAATTTTGTGATAAAAATAGAATAGTTCTCTCTAACGCTTAGGTAAGATATATTATTATGAAAATGCTCCAACAAGCTCTTCAAGGTAGGCGAATTGAACCACTACCTCGCGATACCTACTTAATAGTTTTACAGGAAGCAGACCCAATCTACAATACAACCGTAGAATTCTCAGAAAATATATTGTAACGAAGACCACTTGAACTACGTATGCCAGGGAATTCTTCATATTTTATACCCGCGTTGACGTGGCCAAATTTAATGATACCCAACAAAAGCGGGGGTGGTTTTAGTGTCTGAACACGCGATGCATTTACGCGAAAATAGAATAGAGCATAATAAAACAATGCTCAGAAGAATCCAGTAATTTTAAGAATGTGAAGTGTGTTAGCATTGTAATAATCAGTTTTGTTTGTGAGAACTTTTCTGACTGATTCATAGTCGCATGCGCCATTGTTATCATGGGTAAATGGGTGTTAAATACAGTAAATATTTGTATAGACATAACTGTATCAAAAGTAAAGATAGTCTATATCTATAGCTATTACGAGCATAGTTTAATTAACAATTAGTAAGTGTAAAGAACATATTACGTCATTTTGTGAAATTATGCATACGTTTTTAACTGTTCGAGGGCCTATAACAACATTTTACATTGATACATAAGTAGTTTTTTTCTTTTTCACCATGATTGTTGCTGAAAGGGAAGGGCAATTCTCCTCATATCTTTTTATCATACAAAAACCTTGAACTTTCTAAGCAGCTGTTTGGCCCCGGTCCCTATTAAAGATAACGACTTAAACACTTAAAAATCATAATTACACATTCCCCGGGAACCATTTTAAAACGTTTAAGCAATAACATCCCTTATCGATAATTGTAATTCTAATTAATGCCGGCTTGGTATTTGTAATTAAAGCACCGCCGATTCCGTCTTCAGTCTAGACTCTAGACATTACATCATTGTTTATAGATAATAATATATTATGTAGGTATTGTCACGGGTTTCTTTAAAAAAATGGCAATCTCTTTGCACAACTGGTATAGAGCTACTTAGTATAAATAGATTATTTTAACCTCACACAAAAACAAAAACAAATAAGTGAGACTTCAAAAGTAAGTATAACAATAATCTTTCGCAGCGAAATATATCTACATATAGTGAGGCGCCTGAAGTATTATTGGTTCTCATGAAATTAAACCCCAAATATCATAAGACCACTCAAGACTCAAGTGAATATCTTTAGATCTAGACACACGGCAGTGTGTCCGCCAAGTTCGAGCAAAAAAGGCGACACACCGGCCGTGGGTTATATTACACGAACCATTTCGGGCCAAATTCGACCCCCCTGTAACTCAAAATCTATTTTATTTACGCATATCAAATTTCTAGTATCTGTTGAGACCCCCTCACTTATCTAAAATACAAAATTTCATTAATATACCTATTGTAGGTCTTGAGATATTGACGTCAGAAAATCGCTATTTTTACTATACACTCACTGACTGATTCACTTATTCACTGATTCACTGACTCACTCATCAAAAACCTAGACCACTTCCAATGGTCGTATTGACTTGAAATTTGGCATGGAGGTAGGTCTTTATGTCAAGGTAAAGGGAAAAATCTGAAAATGGCCAAGTGTGAGTCGGTTTCAAAATAATGAAGGTGTTTTATACCCGGTGTAAATTTATACCCCTAAGGAACTAAAACGAACTAAATTTATCTATATTTATATAATATATCTTCGAATGGTACAAAGGTTTGTATTTAGTCAAAGTAAAGTAAAAATCTGAAAACGGCCAAGTGTGAATCACTTTCGAAAATAACGAATGTGTAACTTTGATCCACGAACATAATATATGATAACATGTCATGTCAGTCAGTTGGTAAATCTAGTCATAGTTAATCTAGTCCATTTCTTTGTAAGAAACATAGTGCATATTAAAAATCTAAAAGATAGTATAAATGAGACATTTCTTTAACTAACTTCATCATAAGAAAAAATAAAATAAACAACCTTACAAAATAAATGAAATCCCACCCAAAACAAAATGTGAAAGACTGCCAAGTTCGATAATATGGGAATGCTTCGGCTATAAAGAAGTGAGATCTGAATAAGTACCAAGTTCCATACACATACCTCAGTTAAAAATAGTTACTTTTTAATGATGATTACTTGGCAAGTTTTAATAGAAAATTAAATACTTGATTCATTGCGTTTAGTAGGTTTATAACAAGGTGTATGAAAACTTGCCAAGTAACATCATTAAAAAGTAACTATTTTTAACTGAGGTATGTGTATGGAACTTGGTACTTATTCAGATCTCACTTCTTTTATAGCCGAAGCATTCCCATATTATCGAACTTGGCAGTCTTTCACATTTTTGTTTTGGGTGGGATAGATATTCACTTCTTCAATGAAAATATTGAAAAATCAATAACTGAAATCAATTTACAATGTAATAGAAATTCACGGTCTAACACATGCCGAATCTTGATATTAATAATTCTAATTAACATTTAATATGTCTCGTAAATTTTCAGCTAAATAGTTTGGCTCAAAACACAGTAAGATCGTAAAATAGTTAATTATGCGCACACGCCGACTATACGGACATTGGCATACAAGTTAAAATGAATCGCGGTATTGCCGTAAAATATATACCTTCCTGACGTCTTATAATTTATTACAATCTTGATTACCTAGTAAATAATTCGTTCTTCAAATGTTTTCATTGTTATCAGTCAATAGAAAGTCCTTTTTAGGGTTCCTCTACATTTTCTCCACGACAATCCGTCTATCTGGGGAGTGTTTTGTCATCCTTCCAACTCTAACGTGTGATACCTACTCGTATCGAGTTTACTAAAATCATTTTTAGATAATGTTAATTTTCCCCTCTAACTTTTGCACCATTAGTTCAAAGAATATGAACAATATCTGAAATGTAAAACTTTATAAAGACTTCATACTACATCGTAGTAGGTATCATTGAAAACTGAATAATGCAGAAACATAAACCATAAAACTAAGGACATAGATGTACCTATTCACGTTCTAAATTGCCTATAAAAGAACACACGGCAATATAAACAGAAATAAAAAAATACGTGATAGATACAAAAAAGAAAACTTTAATGAATTATGACAAACTAGCCGTTTTCCCGCGGTTTCACCTGCGACCCGTGGGTACTACTTACCGGTATAAAATATAACCTAAATAATGTTATTCGGGAAGAGTGTAGCTTTCCATCAGTGAAAGAATGTTTCAAATCGGTTCAGTAGTTTCATGCGTGCAAAACAACGTACAAATAAAAACATATTTTCTCTTTATTATATTAGCATAGACAACAAACTCTGTATCAGCGAATAGTATTGCCATATCTTAACACACGTACATAAACTTTTTAAACAGCGTTATGCGACCTCGTTGGTGCTCTAATGAGTGAAACGTGCCCAACCAGAGTAGTAGCTAAGATATGCTTCTGATAAAGATGTGTTTACCAGTTCCTTCCGCGAATCTAATGGAATGTTTACAGCTACAAAGTTGGTGGTGGCTATCCTAGGAACTAATCAATAGTAGACACAGAGAAAGTGTTAAAACTATACCTGAATATTCAGAATTATTGAATGGGCTGGAATATTATTAAGAAAGAAAATAGATAACTAACTAAAGAAAATAGACTAACTAACTTCATGAAACTTATGAAGTGCAATTAAATATTGAATTAGATTGAACTAGAATTACTGTAACAGAGGCATAATAATCTTATCAGCAACATTTCTGTCGGTTCTTTTGATAAATTCTATAATATGGCTAATTGCTACCTTTCTCCCACACTTGGATAGTGATAGCCAAACACGTTATGATAGAGCCCTAGGCCATTTATTAGCAATCTGCCATATCAACTAAAACATACGCTTATAAATATTAATGACAGACAAGTCAATCTTGGCATAAACATAAAAATATCAACGCATCATTGATTGCTTGTAATAAAAATTATATGAGACATAAAGCTCAAAAACAAAAAAAATACTGTATGTACCATCCTACGCACATTTATAAAACAAAGCACATAAATTCAATGTATAGAACTTAGAATAGAAGCATATATCGATCAACAAAGCTTATAACATATGTATAAAACAAAGACGATCTCAGAAAGAGTACGCGCATACTACAAACTTTTAGTCGGCCGATAGTTGGTTTGGGCTCATAATAGAATGGAAGTACCCAAGTAACAACGATCACGTATTTGTCCGAGATCAGACCAACTATTACAATTAAGGATTTTTTAGAAAATAAGTAATTACTTTGTAATTTATATAATTTTGTAACAAATAAAAATGGGCCTTAATCATTGTATGCCCAAACAGGCTGATTGTTGTACTATATATCATTATACCTAACACCTGTAACCAACACAATCAACACAATAAAGATTACTTTAGTTTTACTTTGACTAAAAATTTTGATTTAAATCACGAGATTTAAAAAAAAAATTACCACCCACCGGGCTAATAGTCGGCCGACTTTTTAGTCTGCATTATGCGCGAAGACTAAGTTACTTGATGCCTACCTGATTAAAATTGCAGATTGATTGTGGACGGTGACTTCAATTCCGTTTTCAATAAGATTATGGACAGAAGCAACCTCACATTACTTTATTAAGAACATAATGTATACTGCACCATTCTCTCACAGTTGACGAAACAAGGGAATTCCCACACAATTGATTGAAAGGCTCAATCAAGATAATAATAAATGCCAATTTGTTTATATTCTTATGCGTCATACTCTTTTAAGCCATGCATTGATGCTTTTATGATTAGATTAAGTGAAAAAAAGTAAACATGTTTGTGACTGCCATAATGACATTCATTCATTCGTGAGTGCTGTAGGGGACAATAAAACAATTCGTATGAGACCTACAATAGAATGAAAACAACCAATATTATTATGGTAGGTATTGTTTAAGTGAAGATGAGGTAACTATCTTGAGGTACATCTCTCAATTCAAAATCTTCTTATATTGTGGTTAGATTTAGTGATTCAACTCTTTTGGAATTATTATATTTATGAAAATTCGTTGGGGTCTTGTCTTCCTTTTCCGAGCATCCCTGTTTCTTATCATACTAGATACCTACTGTTGCACCCATTCAAAAATGTACCTTCATTTATAAATTATATCAATGAAAATTACCATATAATTTGCCTGCTCAAAAACTGTAAAACAAATGTATGTAAATAAATAACTATGTAAATAAAAATAAAGTACCTTTTACTTGCTATAAGTCTTCACTGCACTGACTATACTCAATTGTCAACAACAGTTAAACCTAGTTTAATGCAGTCAAAGGAGATAAACCACGCTCATTGATATTACTAACTAAACGATACGCTAGTTAACTGAAAACAGGTACACTTTGTCAGCGAGCAATTCAATATACATAATGTGAAACGGTTTTACGATTATAGGTACCAAGGCAGTTTCAAACGAAGCGTGAAAAGCCATTATAATGTATTTGGCATGGGTAACATAATTTAATTGATTTACGTTAATATTTCAACTTTAGTGTTATTTGGTCAGTGATATACGGGATAATAAGAACAGAGGTGATATTGTATTTTACTCACTCACGGCGGGTTTCAATAACGTATCTATGGATCTATAGGAATTTGATATTAATTACTCGTATTTATTTATTTTATTGGGAATTTCAACAAGAATTACACAACTTCATACATAAAAATATACAAACACAACCATGCCATGTGTTTCCTCACTTTTAGTAATCCATTCCATTCCATGCGGAGACCATTTAGTTAACAATAACATTATATAAAAATCGAAAAGTGACATAAAAACCAAATACATTTTTTCAAACCAGTTATATACGAATTATTTATTTGTATGGGGCTTATGTCAAAATTCTATATCTGGTAAGCAATAAAGCAAAACAACAGATAGATTATTAAAATTCGCATTAAGAAATCTTTAGATAACTTGGAAAGAGCTTATTTGAATAATGAATCGACACTTAGCCATATCCTTCCGATTTCATTTCTATTTGTTCGAAAACAATACTGTTTAACATAAATGTTCCATTATATTTGCATTCTTATGTGCAGAGCACCTAACCCTAATGAGATAATCCTAACATTATCTAAATGCCTACTGATAAATGTTCTAAGTAAAGTGCTTTAAGTGATCGTCAAGGCATTAGTTAAGTATTTACTGAGATCTGTACTTGTGTATGGGAATGTCCTCATACATATTGAAGCAGTTATTTATCGATGTATACAAATCGTTTGTTCGGTTAGCCACTCTAATCATAGTTATCATATCTGAAGAGTAATAATGATGTCGGCCAGACCGATTGTCTGCGCAGAGCATAGTGCACAAGGATTTGCAAAGACACAAAAATACGTGACTCTCTATCCTCTTACTCTCTAATGGAACCACAAACCTACGCGACCGGAGAGAGATTAGGTGCAGGACCGACATTTACCAACGTGGTCTCCGAAGCAAGTGTGTATCAATCACCAACTTCCCAACTCCAGACTGCTTGTGAATAACGGTAAGGAATCGAACCCAAGACCCCGTGCAAAGCATTCATATTCAAATAGGCATGATTACTTATAAAATGCTGCTTTATTTAAATCTTAAACGGTTAGTAGAAGGAAGTTTTGGGTAAGTCTTTTTCCTATAAGTAGGTACCTATTCGAGGTTATTAGAGTTCAAGTGTACCTATAGGTACAAATAACTGTCCCAGCATCAAGTGATGAAGGCTAACTTGCATCTGCAGTATAATTTAGGGGCGGGCCTACTTTGCATATAATAGAGGCTTACTTTTACAAAGGTAAACAGGCTGACAAACACAGCTCACAAGTTGTTTGTTGTTGCAATGCTTAAACCAATCTCTTTAGATACAATTAATAGACAGTTCGAAGAAAAAATAAACATAAAGGTTTCAGAATCAACATGTCAAATGCTGGCTTCAGATCAGCAAACTTATTCAAAGAAAACTGTGCTAAGGATTCAAACGTTCTTACAGATAAGATACAACAAGACACCGTCATTCAGATTTTGTAATGTGGAACGGAATAGATTCCTAGGACGATAGATAAGAATAGCAATATCAATTGCCCATCCCGTTATTACTAACACTAAAACTTCCTGCACGAATTTAGGTACATGATATACCTAGTAAGTATGTACTTAGAATATGTACTAACATTTCCTATGAGCAATACTGTATTTGTCAGCACACGTACAAAGACTGCATTCGTTGAGTGAGTGGTCACAACAATTTCTGTGAAAGCATTGCCTTAAATTGTCTTAGTCATTCATTACCACACCTTTGGGGCTTTTTCTTTGAACTTCGAGGTCAAGAACTGCATCGATTCTAATCTTGGACATTTTATGAGTGGTAGGCATGATAACTATTTACTTTTGTTTAAACACCTTCTTTTAAAGACTGCTAAGCATAAATTCGATGCGACAAAGTTGTGATTAAGCACAGTTTATGACATCCACATTTGCGGCAATTAACCCCAGATAGTGAAGTGAGGATAACTATGACACTAGAGCCGTGTAGTTAACTTAGTTCCTATAAACAAAGCGTCGATTTTAGCACGTAAATATGGGTCCTGCGCCTGATCTTTTTCTGGTCGTGTCGGACTGCCGTCCCATCGGGCTCTGAGAGTGAAGGAATAGTGAATGCATCTGTGTCTGCGCAAAATCTTGTGCACTACGATATCCTGCACGATTAGCTAATGTGAGAATAGCCACCGTGACCAATAGGCAAGGAAGACATCACATCATCATAAACAAAAGTCGATTGTCACTCGAGTTTGTTGACAATTCTTTGAGACTTATGTGAAATAGCCTATGTGAAAAATCCGTAAGCAAAACGATCTATTTCTTGTTTATAGAAGCCAGTTAATAATCGCTGAACTTATTTCAGTCATCAATAATATTTTCCTTTTCACATGTGACGTGAACCTGCCTTATTTGTTTTTCCAAGAACTCAAGAGTTGGCGTTACCTAGTAAAGAAACTAACAAACAACTAATTCATATGTTCGTGATAAGAAATCCAAGATAAAGTTTATTGCTAGACGTTTACGCATTTTGTGCGGTTTACAAATAATATTGGTTTAGGGTTTTTGTGGGTCCCGGCTGTAATTTTAAATTGGCAACCAGTTTTGCCTACAAACGGCCGTTCTCAATATGTTATCAAATGTCTAAAAATATCTATGTAATGTCCAATTCCTATCTCTAGTGAACAAAACAACAGATAGATAGAATATTTGGAACGGCCGTAAGGGATTGCTCAGGTGAGGTAGGGGAGGTTAGATAAGCAGACGCTCTATGAGAAACACTTCGCAATCGAAAACTAGTAACTATAACCCACCCCACTCCCCAAACATGGACAATCTCAACATTAATTTGCTCATAGAGGTATTTCACCAACAATAAGTATTTACCTATAATTTAGTTATAGAGGTATTCCACTAATTAAATAATAGGTAAATATTAGAAAAATACCTCTAAGGAAAATGGATGAAAAATGTGTAAAATTATACTTTATACTTTAAATAGGTCGCTTTACTCAATTAATTTTAATTTATAGGCTCCAGGAAAAAAAATTTCATATAGGTATCGGGTTCATCGGTTGTGAATTAAAATACATATAGTGATAAATAAGCTGGCGCACTTATAATATCTACCTACTATTAGCAAATCAGATATGTAGATAACTTGCATTCATGCAGGAAGAGGGAGTTTCAGCTAGAACTTACCGCTGAAGATTTCCCGTCTCAAAAAGATCTTTTTTTTAGAACCTTTAGCTTAGTGACGTGTTAGTTGCACATTTTATAACTAAAGAATGGCTGAACCGTTTAAGCTGAAAATTAGAGGGGAGATAGCTTAGACCGAGAAGGATATAGGATAGTTTTTGTCACCATCATCATCATACCGTCATCATGTCAGCTACTGGAAGCAGTTAGGTATCTCGGGACGCGTGTGAAACCGCGGGTGGAAAGCTAGTTTCTTATAAAAATGCGTTTATGTAGATTAATTTTTCCTTATGTATTTTTTTAGATTGTTAGTTATAATCAGATTGTTCACTATGTTAGTTTTGAAGCTGTCCTTTATTAAAAGAGGAAAAATTATATTGATAGTAGGCGCGATTAATTTGTAATTCCACGGAACTCATTTAAATGTAACAAATAGGCACAATGTAAAATATAATCGGATAAACAGGTAAGTAACGATAGTACCTAACTATGTTTTTTAGTAGATTTATTACAATTAAATAATTATCCTTATGACATCGGTTAACCGTCTATAATTATTAGATACGACTATGAATTACCTGCATTTTCTAAACCGCACTATAAATTGATAGATACTGATTTACTATCCAATCAGTAAGACCTATGATTTTCGTATGAGAAAAATTCATTAATAGGTCTGTAAATAAATAAATAAATACTGCCAAAAAATACGACATTCCAATCCAAATAATACGAGTATTTATCAAAATTATTCGGAATTGTATCTAATCTTTAAAGCAATCATTATGTATTGTATTTACGCGGTGATAAAAATAATCTAGTCTAGCATAATAATACTGACTGAGATAGCCACGATTTACAAAAAAAACGCTTGTGATTTACATTGTCTATTGGCCAAAAATATATCTAAAGAGGAATTGCTTCCACTCGGAAGGTGATCGAATAAAATTTTGATTGAATTCAAAAGAATAACATTTATAATATTATCCGAAACATAAAGATAGTAATAGGAACTGGTTTTATTCTAATGCTCTACTATTTCAGTAATTAAACTCCGCAATGAATTTCCGTGCCTACGTCAATGGCTGAAAAGGAAAACCCTAAGCTATTTCTATGAATGCATTTACTATCAGAAAAAAAAAAACTATTGTGAAGGCCAAGAAATAAATTGGTTTCAAGAAATTATAATGACCTAGTCTTGTGAAAAAATATTATACGCTTTCTTTATTTGAATTTTGAAAATGGAACCCGTACAAATGCGTTAGCCATTTCATCTTTTTACATTATTTTTATCTCTCTATCTCGCAACGAATGGGTTATTTTTCATAAACTTGTAAAACAACGAAATAATTATAGTAGGTACATATTATCTTCAGCTATCTCATCTCATGTTATAATTAAACTAGGTAGGTAATAACAATGAGGATTGTTAACGAGTCAATTTAAAAACTTTCGACGCCAGCGCGTGACGGTTTCCTAAACAAATTACTACGATTCCATGTATAAATTAAAATATTTTATGAAATTAAGTACTAGATGTGCAAAATTACCAAAAAATATTTACCTGTATGTGATTATCATCAAATTAACACTACACATAAATCCAAGGAGCTCACTAAAATTCCGAATAATATTCTTTGTTAACACTCAACAACACTGCAATTTAAATAAAAAAACAGGCACCCGCGAAATATTCGCATCGGAATTACGAATGTTAATCAATTTTCGCGCCACGCGCCTGCGGAGTAGCGTGCGTCCAACAACAACACTTTCCATAGACTAATTTATTTTTCCACCGGCCATATACAATCCGGCCGAGACATATACCTGTGAGCCGCGAACAAACTTTGTTACAATTATTTACTTTTACAGATAGTTGCGTAACTATGCGTATGATTATTTGATTTGTTTGCGAAGGGTGGCTTTGTTTTTTTTAATTAATTTATTTTATTGTTTATAATCTTGTGTAAGAGTCAACTTCTTTAAGTAAAGGTTAACCAATTATTTGCCCTACAACACTCTTCGCCTCAAAATATTAAATTACCTACCTTCTTTTGAACAGATTTTTTTTACAGCATTCTAAAATATTATATTGGACGGAATAAGCTGAATTACAAAAAAATACTAACAAATAACTGACTACCTACCCATTAAACCCATCTTATTGGCACCTGTAACAGATTTATGAGCAATGTTGCAGAAATGAGAAAACCTAAAATAACATGCACCTGTACGATAGATTGATATGGGTATTTATATAAAAATGGTAAGGATTTTTTATGTCCTTGTAAGCCTAGTAGTTAAATAATAATGTATCTTAGACATTCACGAGTAACTACGGAAGATATATCGCAATGCAGGTCGCAATAGCGCATGCTGCTGAGATCTTATAGTTTGATAGGTAGGCACCTACATACCCATGGCTTATGCAAAATCATTAGTGTAGATCCTAACATTGCTCATTAATCTTTAATTAGGTATAATCTCTGCCTAATGTTGAATCAAAATTATTTCATACACCTTGTTCCCACAGCATACCATGTAGGTAGGTAGGTACACAGTATGCCAGTTATATCACGTTTAAGTGCATACCAATAAATATACATTTTCAATTTATAGTGGTTACTTGGAATTCTATAAAGGCTATCGTTTAGACACCCACATCGCTCCTGGCTGAACAGAATCTCAATCGAAATAAGTCTTAGAATTCATCTCACGTTGTAAGAGAAAAGGGCCGTTGCGCCACTTTGGGAATTATTAAAGTTTTGCAACAATGGCTGCATTGATATCGTGTCATATGAATCATGTTGGATGCCTTTATCTGAAGAGAAGATAAACCCGTTACTCCGTCTGAAGGAGCCTGTCAGATAACTCTGACGGGACAGTTGAAAATATCTAAGTACGCACCATTGATAAACGTTATGGATTTTAGGAATCTTTCTGTTTCCTAAAGGTATAGGTAGCATTCAAATAGCAGCAGGTAAATTCTAGTTATTTTGTAAGTTTGGATGTTAAGATGATTCATTGATTGATGATCGATTCATCAATCATTCATAAAAAAAAGGACGCCAATTAATACACGGGCCCGCGGCACTGTGAGAGGGCTAAAATCAGCCCTGGCTTAATTAGGTATCGTTCACAAGCATGTACCTACGCAGACAGAGAGCCACACTCTCTATTCCCTCAACTGGGCTGCCGATAGGACGACAATGTGTCAGGATTGGAGATAGCTACATCGTAGGACGGGCAGCTTGAAAAGGATCAAGTCAGCAAGTTAACTGCACTCGCCATCACCTGAATGGGTGACCATTTTAATGCTATGCTGAGACTCTGTTTGTCCAGGCTTGTCATATTTACTCTACCGTTAAAATGAATAAGGTGCTTCATCATGTTAATAATCAAATGGTTTACTTGGCAAAGACGAAGTCCTGACATCTACTCAGGTGTTCTACACTCAACTATTAGCTGAAAGATAATAAGGTTTCTGGCCACCTGATGGTTAATTTCTGTAATTGACAGCTCAACAATGTAGGTACCTAAGTAAGTGCATTTTGCAAAGGTAATAATTTAAATACTTATCTAAGGTTTGTCAACAGTGAAATTCGTTTCATAGAAACAATGTGTAGCAGCATGGCTGGTTTGTTGAGATAACAGCGCTATTCACGACAAATTTTCTAAGAAATCGCGTGCGTCAAATAGTACAATATATCCGTTAATATTGTGACGTCAAACAATACCCTCCCAACTGTAATTATGAAAAGTGCAGCGTGCAGTTTAGGTACGTACTTTAAAATTATATAATGTAATTTACAGAAATGATATGACATAGCAATAAAATTTAAAACAATATTGTGGTTCAGCTAACAGTGGTTACAGCTTCTAAGACAGAAGATCAATACGTATTTTTAACCGACTTCCCAAAAAAAGAGGAGGTTCTCAATTCGAATGTTTCTTCGCGTATGACTCCGGCATCTATCAATCGATTTGAACAATTCCTTTCTATTGGAAAGGGTACTTCGTAAGTAAATTGTCCCCATTTCATAGTCATCAGTCAAAGTCAAAGTCTGAGAAATCCAGAGCAGCTTTGCGAAAGTGGTAGGCCTACAGTAGAAACTTAAACCTCGGGTGAATGTCTTATAACGATATAAAACAGTAAAGAATGAAAAAACAAAAAAACTGAGGGTGTTTTCTTTAGTGATTATTTTAATAAAATAAAGTGGGTAGGTATACCTACTTAATGTATAGGTTGAAATATAGAGGTACCTATAGGTTTTTTGTTTTTATTAAACCTTTCAGTACGTTAGTAAGTTTAATACATATGAGTATCTGCTTTCCTGGATGTATTTATTGTTTTCATCATCAACTTAGTCCAAAACCTCTGAAAACACTACATACATTGAATAAGTGATGTGCATTTTATTGCCCATGGTAGTTTTTTTCTACCACTGTCCATCAAACGAGAATATCAAACTCATCAGCTGGTCTATATAGCTATAGTCATAGTCTATAGTATATCTACTCTATGGTGTGACATCATGGTTCTGTCATGTCATTTGTGAGTTTTGTTCGATTGGCCGTCATTGGGATTTACGACGAATTTCGTCCTTTTGTGATGAACTAGAACATTCGCAAAAATTGATTTTTTGTTTACACATACTCAAAACAGTAAATATGTATTAAATTCTAGAAGTCAGAAAAGAAGTACTGATTGCATCAATCGCCCTGAATCCCACAGAGAATAGTTCACTCTAATCACGTCGTATGTACTGAATAACATTGGCCTCAAGAACTGTGATGGAAACTTACTTCACCGCGACCTCTAGGCGGAAAGAATCAGCTGAGGAGGGCTACAAATGATATATCCCGCGGCGAAACTTTTGTGAATCACGGCGAAGAGGTAAGGTCATCGTCGACAGACGGGTTTTATGTGCGCGTGACGGTGACATGAGCACAAACAACAAGCGGCGCGGAGCTAGCAGTTCCAGTTGTTCTGTCCCCGGGGTGCCCGCACTGGTGAACGCGCCGAACGCCATGTCCGCCGACCTCGCCTCGCTGTTCGAGTGCCCCGTGTGCTTCGACTATGTGTTGCCGCCGATCCTGCAGTGCCAGAGCGGGCACCTGGTGTGCTCTAGCTGCCGCCCCAAGCTGTCCTGCTGCCCGACGTGCCGCGGCCCGCTCGGCAACATACGCAACCTCGCCATGGAGAAAGTCGCCAGCAATGTTATGTTCCCCTGTAAACACTCCAACACTGGCTGTACCGTAACTCTTGTGCACACCGAGAAGGCTGAGCATGAAGAAGCTTGCGAGTTCAGGCCATACTCTTGCCCCTGTCCCGGTGCCTCATGCAAGTGGCAAGGAGGCCTCGACCAAGTGATGCCACACCTGATGATGTCACACAAAAGCATAACTACCCTCCAGGGTGAGGATATTGTGTTCCTAGCGACTGACATTAACCTTCCTGGAGCTGTAGATTGGGTTATGATGCAGTCATGTTTTAATCACCATTTTATGTTAGTACTTGAAAAACAAGAGAAGTTTGATGGACATCAACAATTCTTTGCCATTGTGCAACTTATAGGATCTCGAAAAGAAGCAGAAAACTTTGCTTATAGACTTGAATTGAATGGGCACCGCAGAAGGCTCACTTGGGAGGCAATGCCTCGCTCCATTCATGAAGGAGTTTCTTCAGCAATCATGAATTCTGATTGCCTTGTGTTTGACACATCTCTTGCACAATTGTTTGCGGATAATGGAAACCTCGGTATTAATGTCACAATATCTATTGCCTAATCATTACCACATTGTTATTATTTTTAGCACGGTAAAATAACCTGAGCAGCTTTCATTGGCTGTTGATAATATTGTAATTATATTCATGTCAATGGAGTTTTAACCACAATACTATACTTACATATACATATTATAGTAAAGACAAGTAAATCCATATTTTTGTTACAGTTTGTGGTGTTTGAGATGTAATTTTGACTTGACATGTTTTGTATTGAATTTATGGAATAATCAACATCAAAGTTAGCCAAAAAATAATGTTTTCTTTTTATTCTCATTACTTTGTAAATGTGTGTTCAACTTTAGAGTTTAAGTAGCAGAAAGATTTAAATTCTCAGAGTGAATAATGAAATATTCACTTTAGAATTGCCTTGTCAACATAGTTATAAAGCAATTATGACCTCTCTCGCATGAGAAAGTGATTATTTTATTCCAAACATTGAACAAATTTGTACTAACATATTATTATAATAATCATTTGTATATAGGAACATTAATAATTTATGTTAGGAATGAGTGATGTTGCTTTGTGGAGTGCTAGCTTCAACTGAGTTTATAAGGTCACAGGCTGATGCCCAGGGCACTTATCAGATATGCAAAACATACCTTCAGATAACTTGCATGTTTATCACCTTAATCTATTGTGTAGGTAGCAGCATTGAAATGCATTTGCGCAACTGTCTGGCGCCCACTACTACTGCTAACACAGATTTAAAGTCAACTTGGCAAATGTGTGCAAACTTTTTAACACCATATTTCTTAAGAGTGTGTTAATATTACCATTTTGAACTTGCATATGTTTAATACCAAGGATAATAACATGTTAAGTGTAAAGCATGCAAATAAAATTGCACTTGACAATTATTTTGATTATAAAGTGATAAACAAAGAATATAAATTTTATTGAATAAGATATAAACTGTCTTGTAACAAGCATTTAAGAAATCAGTTTATTCGAAATCTGGGTATTATATTTTATATCTTGAAGTTAAATTCATTTTCTGCCAGTACCTGACTGTCTTATGAAGTAGGTGTAAACAATAGTTAGGGCACTTGGGGTTGAAATGTTTCACTAAACTATTGAGAGACTCATCACACCATTTTTTTTTATTTCATATTCATAAGTTGTATTTAATATACCTTATTCAGTACTCACAATGGCGAGCAAATAAATAGCAGTTCCTTGATAGTGTAAGTTTTTTGAGGTTTCGTCAATAAATGTGCAACTTGAAAAAGCTTAGAAAGAAGTATTGGATTTGGGACATCAAATTGCTATGCCGAATAAAGATTACATTCCAAACGTAGGATGCTTTGGAATACTCTTTGAGGACTTGCCAAGTGTCTGCAAAAGACCTCAGGAAAAGCTTCGATGGCTATTTATTTGCTCTCCAGTGTCGGGAGCTTTGCCTTAAGTTTGTTTTCTGAGAACAATAGCTCAAGATTACCAGAAATACTTTGTTTTCTACGTCGTGACTGTTATGGTTAATGAATATTTTAGAAAACTGTAATTCGTTAGTGTTAGCTTCATTTATTTATATACCAACCGTTACTTAATTGTGTAGTTTTAGTTGCCTCATCTATATCAGTTCGCATGTGTTGACGCTCAGCGACGTAGGCCGTAACTTTATTATTTAAATCTCTTCTATATCTTAAGAATAAACTGATAAAAGTTTTATGAAAAATTCTAGTTGAAATAAATTTTGTATGTATGTTGTAGTTTTGATTTCATACCTATTGTTGCATATATGTATGACATTAGTCTAGTACTAGTGCTTCATGTCATATCGTATAGTATGAAAACTTTCATTATTATATCAAGAAAAGGTTTAAATAAAGCAATAAAGGTTGTTAATACTTCCATCATGCCATTTATTACTTCAACGGGGACACATTAAACTATATTTTAAATAAATAAACAAGAACAAATCAATAATCGACTTACAACTTTAGCACCAACCAATTTGGTTTAAGATCTATGATTCAACTTTCAGTGAACACCAACTAGGTTGGTTTCCCGGTGTTTTGTGGTTGCATTGGTGAAGGCAGTAGGCAGCCTGTGGTTGGTGAGTCGTTGTCATCTAGAATAGAAGTCGACTTTTCTGGACTGTTGAAACTATATTTTCCTGTATCTACTGGGCTGAAAGGGTCTTGCCCTCTGTGTATAACTTCGAACGGATCAGCTTCGCGCTTTCTTTGATCGACGAAGCTAAATTCGTCGAAGGAATCCAGTGCTGTTTCATATCCCCTTGAAGTTTGTGGTGCAAAAGGATCAAAGGTTTTCTTCTGTGGCTCGGGACTGAATGGGTCTTTTGGTTCAGACTTGGGAGCTTCCTCAGCTATGCTATTGTCGCCGCTGAAGTCTGAAAGGTCGATGTCGTAGTTTATATTACTCAGCCCTGGAGGCAGTTGATCTGTTCCAAAATCATCTGGGGTCATCAGTTCGTCGATTGATCTTGAATCGAAGGGCGTGAAGCCCAAAGGTGATGGCGTTAGAAGTTCTAACGAATTGGTCTGTTTTAAATCCCATGTTTGGTCGAGGTTCTGTGGTGATTTTGATGGGGATTGTCTTTCGATGACTTCGAAGCCGAGGATGTTTAGTTTAGGCTCGGTTTCTGAGGGTTGTATGGTGATGTTTGGTTCCTTGGAGACTGTTGGGACTGGTTGTGGCTGCTGAACTTCTGGTTTCTGCTCTGGTATTGTCTGTGGGTGTTCCCGTGTGGTCGTGGTGTCGAGGTCTATAAGTGGTGCTGTGGTTATCTCCTTGAACTTGCCGATGCGCGGCAGCTCGCGCCGTGGTTTTATCTCTAGTGGCGTCTTTGCGAGGACGTCTTGAACTTTTTTGGAAATCTGCTCCTGTAGTAGAGATGTTATCAGCTGTTATTTATTATCGATAAATAAATCAAATTATAGTATCTATGTATGTTGGCTCAATAGAACGTTCAAAGAGTATATCAAAATAAAACAAACCGTCAAGTTACTTAAATATTATAATATAATTGGTGAGTAACGACACGGGAAAAACTAGTCTCAATTATGTGGAGCAGTGAATTATAAAATGTTTAATTTATTTCACGTCTGTTTAAATAGGTACCTACGGGGATTCCGTCATTGGAAATTACTGTCGATATCATTTTCCTTAATGGTTGACAGGAAACAAATTATAAATATTAGCGTCATAGGAATTTATTGGCACATAAACTGTACTCATTGTAAAGGGGTAAGGATACTTTTTTCTTTGTTTTCTTGTAGCAGAGACTAAAGGTAAACATTTCAACTATCTCCACAGAGCGATCCAGAGTTGTAGATACTTGGCGGAGTTCAAACTCATAGGAGTTGTCAAATTCTTGCAAACTCTCTGAACTCTTGCAGTCCATATCTTTCGTGTATTTCGTATGTTTTAGAATTTCTAAAGCCACGGAGCTTACTTAGCTTAACTTTCTCTAAGAACAGGAGTACAAAATCGTAAATGACAGAAGTGGCAAGATCGAAAAGCTTAGCCTAGTTCTTTTCAAAGATAACAGCCGTTCGTAACTATCTTCAGCTCATACATACGTGCATATGACTCATAGTTTTCTCGCTACTCTACCACCCACTGATACGTCTAACGATGTTCCGAATAGCCATTAAGTTCAAGTTGAACTTAATGGCTATTCGGAACATCGTTGAACTGTTCAACATGAGCTAACACTAGTGTGAGCTAGTTACTTCAAACCTGAGCACGCCGCCATAAAGTTCGACACGAGCTATAAGTATCAGTAACCTATGACCAGGTAAGTTAAGCCCAGAGAATAGTAGTAGAATAGTTACCTCAAAGCTGAGCGCGTTGTGCGCGAGCTGGTCAGCGCGCGAGTGCAGGTCGCGTGCACGCGTCAGCAGCGAGCTCGCCAGCGCGCGTTGTTCATCTGCCTCGCGTACTGCGCCGCACAGCGACAGTGCTGCCCCCTGGAGAATAAAGGGCCATGTTAATCTACCAATAGTGGAATAGTTTCTTCAACTTAGAAAGCCAGTAATACAGGGTTGAGATCAGGGGCCCAATTCACCTAAGTTAATAATGTCAAAATTGAATAGAAATCGAATCGCAATAGCAGTTTTAACCATATCGGGCATTCTGCTACTAATATAAGACCAATCGTATTCCAACGACATTCGATTGGTTTGCGATTGGTCTGCCATTTTGGTGATTTTGGTCTATACGGTAGTTTACTCTACAATCATATTGCAATCGTAAATCATTTGCAGACAAAATGATTCATTATTAAATAACAGAAAGGATAAAAACGTTTATTTCCAAGAAAAAGTAGCGGAATGCCACATTCGCTTCAATCGTAATCGAGTCGTGATTGGATCTCAGTCGAATCGAATCGTATGTCGTTTAGGTAAAATTAGGAGAATCGGGCCCCTGATTGGCAATTGCTCCATTTAAAACACTGGTACTCCACTGTATCCAGTTGACTGGACGCCGAAACCAATATAGTTAGGAAAAGGCTAGGCAGATGATGTTTACTAATAATTACATCCTACTGAAAAGCTTGCTGTTTGCTAGAAAGCCTATCTCAGTCTCCATTTTGAATAATTCCTTTGGTGCTCGATAGCCCATTTATCGAAGAGGGCTTTTAATTTCATAAAAATCATAGTTTTATTTTAGCGACATTAAACATATAAGATACTAGCTTTTGCCCGCGACTTCGTTCGCATGATATAGTGACTTCCGGCATATTTTTGGTTTGACCAATAGATGAATAAATTTTATTTTTTATTTTTATATATATTTTTTTTAATAAAAACTATCCTATGTCCTTTCTCAAGTTCCAAACTATGTCTGTACCAAATTTCACACAAATCGGTTCAGTAGTTTAGGCGTGAAGAAAAGACAGACAGACAGAGATACTTTCACATTTATAATATTAGTTAGGATTATCATATATTTACCCAAGAACTACCACCGATGGACGCCGGCATGGCCATGTAGCAATCGAACTCCTTCTTGTCCATATTGAGAGACTCAGCCGTCAGGTTCTCTATGAACGACACTGCACAACACTGAAAACAATGCAAAAAGTTTGGATTAGTTTATGGTGAATTTTTTTTTTAAGTTCCCTATACAAAGGGTAAAACGGGACCCCATTACTAAGACTTCGCTGTCCGTCTGTCTGTCCTTATGTAACACACATTGTATCTCATGAACCGTCATAGATAGACAGTTAAAATGTACAAAAAGAAAATTAAAAACTACAATAAAATACATAATTTAGGAGGTTCTCATACAACAAACATTTTTTGGCCGTTTTATAGACCCTTCGCCTATATTCTTTTTATAGCGTTCGTGCGCGGGTCAGACTCGCAATGCGCCGGTTCTTTATATAATGTATGTGAATAAAGAAAATACTTACAAGATTGGTGAAGTAGTACCCTCCCTCGCCGGTCATGAGTCGCTGCGCGTTACAGAAGCGCGTCACGAAGTTGATGTTGCTCACCAGCCGCGGCGGGTTCGCTTTCAGCACCTACGGGAATAAAGGAATTATTTATTTATATCATAAGACGATGATGAGGAGCGAGCTTCTCCGCGACATCCCAGCAAAAACACATAGGAAGTGTTGAAGGGCGGGCGTTTCGGGGGCTGTCTTTTGTAAATTCGACCTTCAAAAAGTGCTGATTTTCAGCCTATTTTGAATAAATGTCTTTTGATTTTGACGTCATCTAACGTCACTTACTGAATGAAAGTATCATATTTATATACATACAGTGAATATAAGCGCCGGCAGCAGATCATCGGCGGAGGCGGGCTGTCCGCACAGGCGCAGCACGTGCCGGCAGCTGCGCCGCACTCGCGCCAGCTTGCCGCCCGGGGACATCGCGCTGTCCATGCCCAGCAACTCTGAGGGGAAAATAAATAATTAAGTATGCGAAATCAACCGTACTGAGTTTGACTGTCTAGCATCTACTAAACCACTGGGACCACGGAAGAGGAAGCGCGAATGGATGTGACACATTACGAGAACCAGTGTTTTCAGCCAAATTCACACATTTAAAATTTATATTCTACATTCCAAAAGTAAGAAAACAAATATCATTAGTTATACGTATACCTCTATAATCTTAGCGTAAACTTCTTATCGTTCATCAAAATAAGTTTCTACGCAATTCGGATAAGGTTGTTATTAAGGCTACGTGAGTGCTGCGATTTGGCGCAGAAAGCTGCGTCGGGCGCAACAGCTCAATCTGCATTTCCTCTCATTCATTCTCTTCCGTGAGTGGGACACACTTATTACTTTGACTACCCAGTACCCAGGTTCTACTGTACCACTGAGACACTTACCACTGATAGCCTTATACAACAGCTGGCGGCACTCAGCACTATTCCTATCGAGCTTGCACTCCAAGTGCCTCTCGCCCACCCAGCTGAGCTGCTGGATGCGTTCCGACATCGCTCGGTCCAGGCGCTCGTCTTCCGTGCCACTGGGGGAGAATACTACTGACGGCAACCTGGAATAAAAAGAAGTAAGATAAAAACTCAAACTCATTTGTTCAAACTTTTCTGCAAAACACTGCACTTTTTGAACGTCGATCTTTACAAAAGATAACCACCAAGACGCCAACCCGAAATCACTGCCTATGTGTTTTTGCTGAGAAGATGAACTGGCTCAACAAATTTTCCAAGAAAATAAATGATATCAAATCGGAGACTAAAATATTTTTTAAGGGGCACTTTCTGACAGGTTATGAAGAAAAAGGCAAAAGTCAACAATTATTACCCAATTCTAGTAACTACAACTTCGAATTTCTCAACGTTAAACCGCTGCAGTTAAAAACTCAAATAAACTAAAACTTGTAAGTTGAATCGGACACAAGGTCTCACATCCAAACGACCTTTTTAGCCAGTGAAGCAGTAAGCATAAACTAAAATTCTTTATTCAAACTTTGTAAAGATCCTAAAGATGAGATGAGAGGTCTACTTACTCGTGCAAGTAAGTCATGGCGTGTTTCTCAACAAAGTCCATGAGCAGTTCCTTGGTGTCCGAGTCCACGTTCGCGAAGTGAGATGATGTGTCCATGTGCTTCATGAAACGCTGTAAATATAAATAAAGAATAAGAAAATGTAAGTCGACCCCAACGTAGTTGGGAAAAGGCAGATTATGGCGATGAAAAAAATGTATGTCCCAGTTTCACGAGGTTGCGGGATTGTTCGAAAGAGTTACCGCGGCCCTGGTACAAAAAGGGCTTAAGAAGGAACATGATGGGTTTTTATTAATTCAGTAAGAGTTTGACCCTCCCTCACACTGCACCCACAGCGGGATGGGTAATTTAATGATTTCCCATGAAAATCAGTAACCGGTGAAACTGGCCATAAAATTTTTTAAATTGGTAGAAAAGGTTCAACTTAAATATTTTGGCGACCCGGATTTTCCCCTTTTTGTGTTGCACTAGTTGACCTTTCCCGTAAAGAATTCTAGGAAAATATAGTCACCGGTTGCTAGTAGCCTAACCTTCAAAATGAACTAGGTAATTCGTAATACATAATGCTGTTGAATGTGATACGAGAATATTTTCTAGTGCAATATATTATCAAATTAATACATGAACAAGAAGGGAGTAGATGTTAGAATGCCGGCAGACAGGGAAAAATGGAAGCAGCCCCAAATAACTTGGTAACAGGGCAAGAAGAAGAGTTAATTTTCAAAAAAAGTATGTATACCTGATACTGTCTCTGCACCCTCTCGGAAAGCTCATCAACGGTCATCACATTGGCGCACTTGATGACGTCAGTTATGAAGCTATGCACGAACACCCGCGAATCCCGGTCTACTGCGGGGCCGAGCTGCGGGAATCGGACGCGGAACTCGCACTTCATGCCTTCATTCACTTGCCCCGGGATCTTGAACTCGGGGGGACGTTTTTCTGCTGCTTCATGATCATCTGTGGGTTTTGGGATTATTTTGTTAATAATTTGTTTTTGTTTCTTGGTGAAATGATCAAATGTGACATACTTAGTTAATGATAAACCTTATATACAATGTGTAAATGGATCCCATTCAGCTTTAGGCCCTAGCTAGAGCATTTATTACTAACGAGAACTGATACATGAAAAAGTACATAAGGTAAAAGTAAGTCTTTACCTTCGAGGTATATTTGATGAAATTCTCCAACTTTTGGTAGGTATTTAAAATTTTAGACGTATTGCAATAAAATTGAAGTGCAATCAGGATTTCATGATCACAAGAGCGTCAACTAGTTAGGTTCCTAACCCCCGCACTCAGATAAATTTAAAGGTTACTTAAGCCATTCCTGATTGACATGTCCCGAGTAAGTCTCTGAGTGCGGAGGTAAGTGATAAGTACCCTATAAACATATAGAAAATTACCTGTGCTACTTTTCTTGAACACGCTGAATTTGAGCAAGTTGGCCTTCTTGAGGGTCTCGCTCTGGCGCAGCCTCTTCTCCTCAAACTTGGAGAAGGACGAGTGGGAGGTGACCTTCAGTCCTCGCTCCGGCTTCTTCTGCTCAGGCTTGGGGAGCGTCGCTGATGATGCTTTTTCTGTTTTGAAAGGGAATACTTGCTTTAGGGTGCATCTACACGGTGCATGTGTGCATGGGTGGGTATTTTTCTGGGTTTCTGGACGTGTTGTAAAATGTATGTACCCGCGCATGTGCTTCAAAATGCGCATGCTACTTGCACCATGTAGATGCACCCTTATAGACAGAATAGTGGGTATATTACACCGAGCCCCACTTACACCGAGCAAAACATGCCCAAATGTATAGTATTTGTAATTGCGGAATGCTGAAATGCATCGATCTTTATTATTATTTAACCTTAAGGGGAATTTTGTTTATGTAAATGTCAATATATAAGTAACTATCATTGTATTATTTTACCTTTCTAGTGGACCTATTCATATTGATACTCTTATTTGTGGTATGTATGATGTATGCAACAATGGAAACAATGCCAAATAGTTAAACGCAGGCATGTTAAGATATTTTTAAAACTTTTATCAAGCTTTTTATACAGATAAAGCTTGAATATCAATCAATCACAGATAACGCTTTGGAATAATTAATGCAGATGCTAGTAAATTGCAGTTTGCTTGACAAACAGTAACAACAAAAGTGGGAGATATCTCGTGATAAACACGATAGTGAATTGCGTTTAACATAATAGTATAATAATGGTATATAATATAACTACGTATAAGATTTACAGCTTCTAGGGACAATGAACGATGACACGTGTATTCTGGCTGGATAATAGTATCGCAAATGTGAGTTCTTTTGTTTCTCTGTACCTAACGCTTTCAAGTTTCAAGAGGCCTATATATATGCTACTTTTTATTCAGATGCAAAAAGTAATTTTGCTATGACAGTAAATACTAAGTATAGAGTACAGGTGATTTTAGGATTTTATAAGAAAAGGTCAAATATCGTATTAACGACTTACGATTCCAAAAAAACAGGTGTGTTAACAGTAGAAAATAATAAAAGAATATAATTATAATACCTCCCAAAAGTACCTCTACAAATATGTGTCTTTATAATTATCATGGTTTTATTTTACACCTGAACGACACTTTGTTCAATTTAAATCTTTCACTCCAATCCATACCAACTACAACAGCTTATTTTGGCTAAGCATAATTTTTTTAACGACGTCAAAAATCATCAAATTACCCCTCCCGCTGTGGGTTAGCAGCGGTGAGGGAGTGTCAGACTCTTACTGACTAAAAACCGTCGTGTTCCGTCGTAGGCCTTCTAAGTACCAGGGCCGCGGTAACTCTTTCGAACAACCCGCAGCCCCGGCAGTAAGCATTTGACCTTGTTTTGTGACCAAACCCATAAGTAAAAGAGTCACCTGTTTTCAAAAACAAACGAGCATCATTTCCTACATAACATCACGTAATCGGCCGCACCCCAGCATTACCTTGACGGTCCAATCACTGATTATCTCATGTTATGTGAAAAACCTTATTTATCACAATGATAACTATGGAAGGTGAAGTTCACATTATCTAAACAGTTACAGTTAACTTTACCTTTAGTTAGAGATTATCTCTTTGATTGTATGTTTTTTATTTGATATGCATCATGTTACATGATTGTTGTGCAATGAAACGTTTTAGTAAACAAATTGTGACGTGCTTTGATTTGGTTCAGAAATGTAACAACTAAGTCCTCAAATATAAATTAAATAGGTACTCAGGAAAATAAAATAAAAACTTGCCTAAGAAAAACAGTGAATCTGTCACCATGCATTATAAGAAAGCTAATTTTGGATAGAATATAATAATTTTTGTTTCGACAGTAATGAAACATAATATCCCAACTTCATGAACTTTTGAAAATAATATTATTTCAACTTGCACCAAAAGTACTTCATCAGAATGTTTTAAGTAAAAGTATGTAAATAAGGCATTTACAGTATATTTCATAATCTAAGTAATCATAGTAAGCAAAATAGGAAAAACCAAGATGCAAACAAAGGAGATACATAAGTGTATATAAATATAATAAGTGTTTATAAGCATTTCCTAGAAAAGATACTTATATTAATGATGTCATGAAATATAAAGTCAGTTAATAGGTTAAATCAAACACCTTGGGTGACAATAATTTTGGCTCACAAAAACAAAGAATTTTACCCCACCCCTAAACTTTTACAGTACCTATTGCTATCTTTGTTTATCATGTTTTTAATTTATTATAAAGTATTTAAACTACACAACAAATATCTTTTTGAACTCTAATTAGGGTATCTATGACTAATGATAACCCACTTAACTAAATATGTACTGTAGTTAAGAAATTGCCATTCAAAAGTCCCTTTTACCCACTGTTTACTACTGTTTGTTATTAAAAAAAATATATATTAATTGGACTTAGTTCATGACTCATCTTTCCTCTGTTGTTAAAGTTATCAAAATACCTTCTGTTTCACTCACTTACTGAGAGAACTACCTCCTGCAACCAGATAAAAAGTGGCCATATGTTATTATAGCCAATTTTCATCTAAATCCATTCACTAGTGTAATCTTGAAAGAGGATACACAAAGAAACTTTCTAATAAAATTTTTATGATTACTGACTATGATAATTAGTCTAAGGTTATTCTAATAGTCATGAATTTATTGACTTCCTAAGCCTTGTTATCATAATATATTATTTTAAGCTTACACACTTATGTACTTACGTCTTATTTCTATTTGCTGTAAAACTCAATTGGTTGTCTAGACATATTATCTTATAATATTATAATTGATGTGTGATAAATAATTAAATATGTATAGATATTCCTAATAAAACTAGAAACATACTCTATGAAACAATAAAATTGACACTAGAGCAAATCAGTACTTAGAATATCTAAAGAACATTTTGTTTAGTTTGTTTTGCAGTTTCCTAAGCTACTTTAATTTTTTGTTTGTATATTTGTATGTGAACTATAATCCATCTATGACCATACATCTGTGCTTTAAGCAAATGATTATAATTTCTATATGTAGGTAAAAAGTTGACCTTGTTTTGTTGATTGTTCAATGACTTATTTCCGATAAAAAAATCCTTTGTTACAACAAAAAAGACTGTGGAAAGTCTTATTAATGTAGTAGTTTTTTAAGTAAATAATGTATAACTCACCAGCCTTCCTCTGGCGTTGCATCTGTTCCCTGTGACACTTGGAGCAGTATCCTTGCCACTGGGGGTTGCCGAAGTAATCACAGCCATTCTTGCACTTCAGGTCACTCTGGTCTATCCGCAGAGACGGCATCTTGGACGCAAACATCATATACTTGTAAGACCTCTGAAGATTCGGACCAAACCACATAGTCACAGTTGCAATTTACAAAACAATTTGACTTTGATAGATACTCTATTATTTTGGGTCAAATTGGTCAACCATCTATTTCTTAATGGCGTGCAGTGACCGAACAATATTAAATCTACAATTTAGTCAACTTTTAGCGCTCTGCACTCAAATAATCTCCCATCAATTACATTTACGTTATTTTCAGCCCATGTTTGGCAAAGTTCGCGAAATAAGAGCGGTTTTTCGCGGAAAACAGTATTCATTTCAATGTGCAACGGTAACGGTGGCCGTTCGACGATTTCCTCCGTTATATAGTCACCGCTTATCGTGAAAATGTACTTATTCGAGTATCTGATAACCAAATGAATCTATCTAAACGTAGCTTCGTGTTTAATATTTACGTAGTAGACGGTGTTATATACGACTATATAATATGTAATAGTAAAAGACACTTACCTTCGGTGTCGTAGCAACTATTGGTTTCTATTATGTATTATTTAAACTAAAATGAAACGAATAAAACATCGAGACAACAAATAATTATTATAATTTGACTGAACTGACATTACTGATTGACACAAACACTATGACATTACAATGAATGACACATACTTTGACATTACTTTTTTTAAATCGTCATTTTTTATTGACAAAGGAATACTGATTTGGAGTGGCTTATCAAAAATATTGTATAAATAAAATTCACTTTCAAACTTGAACACTATCGGCGCATTTTTCTGAATGTTAAATTAATTCTTGCACCCATTAGCCTTTTCCGTGCTGGTAAAGAGTGATACCAGATCTCATTTGTAGGCGGATTCATGAGGAGTATACTGCCATGTTCCAATTCTATTTTCACTGCAAATTAAAATTGATTAAGTTCTAGACTGTTGAGTAAGTTTATTGAATCAAATCCTTATTTTCGATGGCCTCCATGAATTTCATCGAAATGACGGATAATCCTTGAATGAACAGTTGCTATGGTAATTAAAAAGTAAACAAGCAACGTTATTTACATTTTGCAGTCGCGTCTTATTTATTCACAATTGAATAACAATGGATATGGCAATGCAAATTAAAGATGGGCAGTACACGAAAACTATTTATACAATGGTAAGAACATATAATTTCATCCCTCTTTCCTAAGGTAGGTATTTCTATACTTCTTTATCGATTTTTCAAATGATGAAACAGATGATAAAACGGTGATTTCACGATACGGAAAACAGTTGGGCGTCCTTCCCCTTATTTTCAATTCGGTGTAGGTAAGTATACCTAAGTATATTGAGTAGGTACGTATGTAGGTAGTTGTGGATACGTGAAGAATATAATAACGTGTCCGCTTTCAATGTTTGACATAGAGAACGACTAACATAGTTTCGTTATCACTCAAGAAGTCCTTTTAAGCTGGTGTAAGTTATTTTGATCACTTTTGGGTCGACTTCACAACAATAGGTACC
This sequence comes from Helicoverpa armigera, assembly GCF_030705265.1. NCBI lineage: Eukaryota > Metazoa > Arthropoda > Insecta > Lepidoptera > Noctuidae > Helicoverpa > Helicoverpa armigera. The sequence goes on from NC_087128.1 coordinate 1,097,193, forward strand.
TAGTGATATTCCCAATTTCCACACGCAGAAGGAGAGGCCACCACCTTCTATAGCTATGGTTATTACGACTTACATACCTACATTTCAGGGCCCCGATTCTCCTAAGTTAATAATGTCAAAATCGAATAGAAATCTAATCGCAATATGATCGTAATAGTAGTTTTAACCATATCGGGCATTCTGCTACTAATAAAAGACCAATCGTATTCGATTGACATTTGATTGGTGTGCGATTGGTCTGCTATTTTGATGATTTTGATCTATGCGGTAGTTTGCTGTACAATCATTTTGCAATCGTAAATCATTTGCAGACAAAATGATTCATTATTGAATGACAGAAAAGGATAAAAACGTTTATTTCAAAGAAAAAATAGCGGAATGCCAAATACGCTTCAATCGTAATCGAGTCGGGATTGGGTCTCAGTCGAATCGAGTCGAACGTCAATCGAAGGTCGCTTAAGTAAAATTAGGAGAATCGGGCCCCAGAAGTTAATACAAATATGTAAAATCACGATCGGATGTCCCCTCTTTAGCTGATCATCTCGACAAGTGGACTTCAAGAATCTTCGCATAAATATGCCTATATGATGGTTTCTAAATCATAGCTGTTAAGAATTAAATCCGAAAGTGTAAAGTAACCCTACAACACTCAAGTGTCTGATCTTGGAAGCACTCGAGCCGTGAAGTGGTCAAATGAAGGGTTGTGTCGATATCACGTGATCAGCATGCATGTGAAAGCATGGACACGATCGAGTTTACCATGGAATCTCGCTTAACTTCCAAAATATTAATTTTACCTCATCATCACATTTCATCAAGCCTTATCCTAACTGTGTAGGGGTTGGCTTCCAGTCTAACCGGATGCAGCTGAGTGCCAGTGTTTTACCTACCTATAATATTTTTTTTACCCCACAAGATTACTAACATTCAATGAAGAAAGAAATTATTGCTTTTGTTTGACCTCCAAAACTAACGGAAGAAACTGTATTCCGTGGAAAGAATTAGATATGATAACATGCTTAGCCCATTGAAAATCGCAAGTGACATAATCAACAAATTAATCTATTATTTAACAAACCCATCGATATAAACGAGGAAACGCTTCCAAGGCTGAAGAACTGCGAAAAACAATATAAAAACGAAAATTATCTGCGAAACATTACCGTCGTTAAAAAGATAACAAGTAGGTATAAATACTTATTGGAATTAGTGCACGAACGCGAAATTCGTATAACGATGGATAGATTAGATTAACGACGGTCATAGATAAACATAAGTCTTATAAATTATACCTACATTCAATTTAATGTTTACTTTTGGATTAGGTTCCTAATCGACATTTCGCTAGGTTGAATCACCCTAGTTAGGAACAATTTTATTTGATTTTTTCTCGATTGACTAGGAATATGTACCTATATATAAGCTGTAAGCTTGTTGCAGTAGATAATTTATTCTTCTTATCGAGTGAGCTGCAGGTTAAATTACCTAGCAAACCCACGGACAGGGATAGGGGGACATGTCCAAGAGCAACCCAAAAAACAAAACAAATTAAGAAATAGGTAGGTATCTACCTATATATGTCCTCTTTCTGCGTATCCCCGAATTTTCTGTCTTATCTTGCTAAAAGACTATCACACGCCATGAACGGTAAACACGAAGGATTTAGGTAGAGGAAGTGAAGCATATTTGGAATACCAGTTTGTTTTTTGAAAATAAATTGAAGGAGAAACGGGATAGCTCAATGAAAAATACATTAAATTATTGTCAAAATATTAAACTTTAATAATGAGAACAATCAAATATAAAAAATACCAGATATATTATCAAAATGCCTATCAAACTAAAAATACTCCAAAAACGTGATTTGACTTAGGGTGCAGATAATTTGGAATATAGTATTCCAAATTATATTCTTTTTTTCTTCTTTGAAAATTGCTAACACTTTTTCTTAGAAACTAATAGAATTCTATTATTTTTATAGTCATTGGCTCTTTACAAAAAAAGAAACGTTTATAAAACCGACTCCCAAAAAAACTGAAAAGCAAAAAAAACACGGTATTCCAAATTAACAACACACCAACCTAACTTAAAATTGCATGTCAATTTTTTAATTCTAGAAATATTCACAAAATCATAATAATATCTTAAACTAACAAGGTCACTCCGCAATTAAAATAATTACAATAAAGATTTAGAGTATTACAGCAAATGATTACCACTGATTGCATTCTTACCGAAAAAGTTTTCAAATCAGGCGTCTCGTTCGCTGGGGGCTGGTAGCCGAAATGTCAAGATGGCGTCCTGTTTTTAATGCTGTATGGCTTTGTGTATCGTTTGACGTTATGTTTATGGCATAAAAACTCAGATGGCGTTTATATATATTTAGATATCGAAGTATTCCAAGTTACCTGCAGTATTCCAAATATGCTGCAGTTCCTCTACACAGGATATTAGTGGGCAATAACATTACAATGTATTGAAGACTCTATTCTTAATTGTGCCAATTTCGTTACTGATACCCAGATAGCGTTTAATGCCCCTCCTTTATCAATAAATGAGAATTAAAGTACCAATATTTAAACCGATAAGTATTATAGGCAAATCTGATTGTTACAATGTAACAAAAATGCATAGTAAGAAGATAAACAAGGACTACTCATGCTTTAGAACATAAATATGCCAATTTTAAAAGCAGTTGCCGTTTATACCTACCTACTCTGATTATTACTTTGGAGAATATTTTATGTAATTATAACAATCTTACATAAAAGGGAACAAACCTTGAATTGTTTACATATTTCACAATAGATTCAATCAGTTCATAATCATTATGATAACTAACTCGAGTTCTAGACAAAGGCAAGCGTACGACTCTCGTTGGCGAGACATATAACACGAACAACTAAGCTAAGGATGACAAATACTTCGATAACCTATTTTCAACTTCATAAGGACATTTATGTGAGCCTTATCAAGGCTCCTCAGCCGATAAACAATGAGAAGGAACACTTCGCGTGTCACGTCCTTTTGTTCTACTTACAATTTGAATAATCTAATTAGATAATCGTTGAAGAAGTCCGTTAGAAATCAATTTATCAGCATTAGGCATCGACTGATTTTGTAATAATGATCTTTGAACTATTTTCAGATAAAGGAAGCAAGATACGATGAAGCCATCAAGGCTCTCAATGACGCCATCAACTTCAGTCCGAACCGAGCCGGATTGTCCCTGCTTGGGTACTGCTACTTTAGAACACAGTCATTCATTGAAGCAGCTAATTGCTATGAACAGTTATCAGCTATGCATCCTGATATTCCTGAATATAAGCTGTATTTCGCCCAATCACTGCACGAAGCTTCTATGTATGATGAGTCCTACAAAATCACAATGCAAATCACAGCTCCGCAACTTGAAAGGAAGGTCATTAAGTTGCAATCAGCCATTAAATACGGTGAGGAAGATACGATCACGGCTAAAGGACTCGTGGATTCTTATCCGCAAGAAGATCCAGACAAAGACATAAACCTTGGTTGCTTATTGTTCAAAGAAAATCAATATGAAGAGGCGTTACAGAAGTTTTCGCGAAGCCTCAACGTTGTGGGATTTAATGCACATCTTCATTACAACATCGCACTGTGCTACTTCAAACTTAAAGAATACCCCCAAGCATTGAAGCATATAACTTTAGTAATTGAAAGGGGGATCAGAGACCACCCTGAGCTAGCAGTAGGCATGCAAGCAGAGACTTCAGAGGTCAAGTCTGTTGGAAATACTCTGACTCTTCATGAAACCGCTCTTACTGAAGTATTCAATCTGAAAGCCGCTATTGAATTTCAGTTGAAGAACATAGAAGCGGCGCGTGAAGCTCTTAGCGACATGCCACCCAGACATGAACATGAGCTAGATGCAGTCACATTGCACAACATCGCGTTAACTTCTATAGACATAAAACCAACTGACGGTTTCGAAAAATTACATTTCTTACTTCAACAAGATCCATTTCCCGCTGAAACATTCGCCAACCTTTTGTTGCTATACTGTAAGTTTGAATACTTTGATCTAGCAGCAGACGTGCTAGCTGAAAATGCACAGTTCACGTATAAATATCTAACCCCATATCTGTATGATTTTTTGGATGCTATAATTACCAGCCAGACATCGCCAGAGGAGGCATTCCAGAAATACGAAGACATTGCTTCAAAACACGCAGAACAACTGAGAAAGCTTACCAAAGTTGTGCAGGAAAGTCGCTCTCAAGGGGATAACGATCAAGTAAAAAAAGCAGTCGTTGAATATGAGGAAGCTTTGGAAAGATACATTCCAGTGGTCATGGCTCAAGCAAAGATCTACTGGGACATGGAAAACTACGGACAAGTAGAGAAGATTTTCCGCAAGTCTGTCGAGTTCTGCAACGAATCGGATGTCTGGCGGCTGAACGTTGCTCACGTGTTATTCATGCAAGAAAACAAATATAAGGAAGCAGCCAGCTTCTATGAGCCCATTGTTAAAAAACAATACGATAATATTCTAGATGTAAGCGCAGTTGTTTTAGCTAACCTTTGTGTTTCTTACATTATGACGTCACAAAATGAGGAGGCTGAGGATATCATGCGAAAAATAGAAAAAGAGGAAGAGCAACAAATATTTGAAGATCCTCAAAAGAAATTCTATCACCTCTGCATCGTGAACCTGGTCATTGGCACATTGTATTGCGCCAAAGGAAACTACGAGTTTGGTATTTCGAGAGTTATAAAATCACTTGAACCTTTTAATAAACGTCTGGGTACCGATACTTGGTTTTACGCCAAGCGATGCTTTTTATCCTTCCTGGAGAACCTAGCTAAACACTTGATTGTTGTTAAAGATAACACAATAAAGGACTGTCTACAGTTTCTCGAAGGTTGCGAGACATACGGGCGGCGAGTGAGTACTGTTATCGAGAACCCATTTCAAGAAGAAGACGCCCACACTAAGGCTAAGCAGACAGTCACGTATGAAGCGAGACTGTTACGTTACATGTTTTATAAGCTTAAGAATATCGATGACTCTGTCACTATAAATAAGTATGAGGATTTAAAATAAATTCTTACCTGGTGGTATTGGTTTTTTATCCTTGCCTGGCTTTCTTGCGTCTCTATGCTTTAATACGAATGTCCTTTCTTGTCCTAAGGATATAGATGCGATGGGGCTGGTAGGATCTAACTCCGGTTCGTTATCTCTGTGTTCGCCCATGTGATCATTTCCATTTCTGTATCTATGTTTGGATTATTAAGATAACATGACATTATTCGAAACAATCGTAACATCAATTTTATAGCAGAAGACAATGCTGGAGTGTGGGCAACAGATTGGTTATTTTGAACCTACTTTTGAAGTCCTTGGAAAACCTAATTTCTTATCTTAGTAACAAATCGTTGCCCTTTATTTTAAACATACAAATTATGGCAGGGATTACGTGAATTATTGAAATAGATAAGTAATCTGATGACGCCTCTTCCGACCACGTCAGTAAACGTCTTTTGTTCTATCGTTACTAGGCACACTATGTGGACCATTATCAAGAATAGGTAATGTTCTTAAGGCTTGGAGCGTTTTGCGTTACCTCGACCCCCGTGCATTAATTTTAACCGGCTTCAAAAAAAAGGAGGAGGTTCTCAAGTCGGCACAATATCACAATCCACAGACTTGCAGACATCGTCTTCAAGTGCCATGTCTCTTTGTATAGAAATGGTTGGGTACGTAAAACTTACTTGTTCACCAAAACGAAGTCATATTTGATTCCTTTGAGGGCTGTGAGGAAGTCTCGCAAAGCCAGTACGGGTGCGGGCCACGGAAGGGCTGGTACAGTGACCCCGGAGTACGTATATGTGATCCCAGGGTCCCCGTAAGCGACTTGTTGTCGTGGCAAAGGGTATACCTTGCCAAAAACTCTAAAAACAGAAGGTCTCATACTGATCTGCACATATCTGCTATGGATAATTAATTTTTTTTAAAGTACTAAAAGTCGTTTAGTGGTTGTGAAATATTTATATAGATCATCCATGTAAATGTAAGTATATCAATGCTTTAGATCGGGTACCTACATAAATATTTGGGGCATTACGCATATCGACAGAGAGCATCAAACGATATGTGACAGTCGGTCAAACTGCAAGCCCCAAGTAAAAGTGCCTTTACCTAAGTTTCTCATCAATATCATTAATTTTTAGTGTATCCTACGTACTTTATTCTAGATAAGTCTCCAGTGAAATACTCCAACGTCCTTTCGAGTTCCTGTAATAAATCATTCGCAATAGCACGGGGAATAGGTACAGCATATTCTAAATCAAGTCCCTCCTGTTTAATGGATTTCCAATTCACTACATTCACGTCGATTCCTTTTAGTTTTTCCATCCCTACAACAATAATTAAGTTGAGTAGTTTATAGTGTACAAGACAGGGCAACACTCATTTGACATGTTTTTTGTTATGATTTTCTATAGTCTTTGGTTTTATATTTGTTTACAAATTGTTGTGTCGAGTTTCACAGTTGTGGTGCGAAGCCTAGAACTGAATGTAAAGGAACTAATAATAGAACAAAGATATACTGAAGGATAATTTTGTAGTTACTCACCAAGGTATAATAAAATCCACAACAGAAACAGTTTCTTTGTTGACACTTGACAGTCTACTCTTTGATATTTGAGGTTATAACTACGATGTTGCCAGATATATTTAAATTACATCTTAAAATAATGGCAGAGAAACTAAGGGATCGTTCACACCAAACGTATTGTCCGCCGCTGACTGTGAGTATACTCACTGTCTGCCCCAGTGTGAACGTCGACTCAATCTGCAGTACGCGTACTCACCAAGCCGACAATAGGCTATAGCGTACGATGCGCTACATGTGTGAACAAAAGAATAGGCTCTTGTAGGTTCACACTAGATGCGTACGCTGAGCGGCTGACTATTCTACACATAAAAGGGCTCAGTATTTGAAGTTGCTCGTAGTATTTTATAAACGATAAAACTAGCGTAATTTATTTTTTTCAAATCAGACGTTTTACTGATATTTCAATTAAATGATGCGCATTCAGATAGTTGCCATTTGCGATTTTACGTGCTGTACCGAGGAGCGGCGGTGCGTACGCGGCGGAGCGGCGCTATTCGGCAACTGCGTCCGCGTAGCCAATCCGCGTCCGCCGTGCATAGTCGCGTAGTAAAATAATCGGCCACTGAGAGTCAGCTACAACAGACGACGTAACAGCGTATAGTCGGTTCGGTGTGAACGACAATTTCAATATATATGGAAAAGCAATAAACTGCGTAACGCGCGCTCACAGTCAGCGGCCGACAATACGTTTGGTCTGAACGATGCCTTAAATTCTGAGGGTACTTAGAAAAATTACAAAATAAAAATACCGGATAAAAAATATAAATAATTTTACTCTCAAAATATATAACATCCAAAAGCAAAACATCTACAAAATCATGCGCTCAATAATGGTGGTCTGGGCAAGCTGAGTCTGGGGGTAGTACTGGTTAACATATTTCTATTATTCTGCAAGAACTTTTGAAATGCTTCTGAGCCCGTTAAGAAACCTTGTCCTGTTGTTGGATAATCCATACCACCAAAGCGAGCTTTCAGACGTTGAGATCTTGCTCTACCGTCATTTAGAATAGTTCTTGAACTGAAAATGATAAACATGAAAGTAGATAATATTTCTAAAACGTTTTCCCGGGAAACGTAACAAAAACAAAACATACTTTTTGAAATCCAATAAACAGTCCTTGTCGTAATAAACAGAATACTGTCTAATTCTTCTGATGGTATCACCATCGTCTAAGTCTGACTCGTAATCATATTCGTACAACTTTTCTATCAGACCATCTTTATCTTTGACAGTCCAGACGTATTCCCCTGGCAGGCCCTTCAGTTTGGGAGCGTCCGTTACCAAGGGCACCAGGATATCGTCTTGGACGATTTCGGCAAACCGCGGGTTGGCACATGGAGGCCAACTGGTAGAACTAGCTTTAGCGTCGAGGCTCTCGGTTAGCTGCCAGTTATTATCGGTGTCCACAGCCCGCGATCGAGACTTGTTCTTGAACTTCTGAATCTCTGCGCCTATATCTGAATTTAACAAGTTATCGGTCGTCCTTACAATAAATCGACTGCAAAACGCTTTGAGTTGATTGTTTTTGGATTTGTACACTTCGTTCATCAGCTCCAACAAATTTTTCTCGACTTCCTCCTTTTCTTTCATGAGTTTCTTAATCCGAGATTTTAGAAATGAGTTTTCTTGATGAGTGACTAAATATAATTGTTGGAAACTAACATATCTCGACCTATTTTCTTTTATTAGCTTCTGTGTGTTTTCAATGTGCCTCACGAGTCTGTTTTTGGCCATATTCTCCAACTCATATTGCATTCTAATATTTTTATTTTCATGGATAGCTGAGATTAAAAGTTGACCTAAGTTTTTTCTCTCCTCGCCAATTTCCTGTAATTTTTTTAGTAGCATAATATTTATCCTTGGCTTTTCTGTTACCTTCCACATGAGCGAAGCACGTAACTTATCCCATAATCTCAACACCTCCGTGTTCATGAACACATACAATATTGTACTATATTCTAAACACAATTCGTACAATCTGATCAGGATTAGATTTATATATTCTTGTGTCCTCTCAATGACAGCGTTTGCGTTTATTTTGGAAATTTTCTTCTTTGTGTACAACGCAATTTCATTTTTCTTGTTGTACAGAGACACCATCAGGGCACCAGCCATGAACATGACACACGGCAGGTAGGCCGCACCGCGGTGTTTGTCGCGTATGTTCTTGAAATAAATGTCTCGCTGCAACTCCACAGCGCGGACTACTGGCGTCGCATTCCTCGTCAAAACCTGGTTTAAAATCTGGTTCCGGTGGCAACCTAAAACATGTTAAGCTACAGCCATCTTGTTCAAACAACATCTATACCTACTTTTAATCTTTATCTAAACGAGGTTTAATTTTTAAGAAGATCAACTCACCCTCCCGTTTGATTGGTAAATTGCTATTGACAATTATATCAATGCAGCACATGGCTATCCACATGGCGACAGTCAAACCAAAAAGCCACTTGAATGCTATATACATTTTGAAAAACTGACGTTATTTAGATAAAATCTAATTATTTTACATGTAATAACTTTTGACACTCCCACTGATGTTGAACCGTAAATTTATAATAGCCTACCGAAAACATAGTTTGCATTCTATAAAACTAGTGACAATGTATAATGATGACATTTTCACGGAAAGTATTACGTTGACACTTTTATTTTTATTTTAGCAAACAGTATTTCTGTGGCCCGAAATAGGTCAAACGCTTGAATCTATGGGCCTTTATTCATATTTTTTACAATACAAGGTAACATTAGGCCAGTTTTTTTGAAAACGGGAAAGAAATACCGAAGGTACGATATCTAGGCAGCCGTAGATGATGATCGACGGCTGCCTGCCTGTCTTTCCTGATAACCGAGTTCTTAACCGTCAACTATGGCGGAATACGTCAAGTTTTGTTTTGAGTTCCTAATACAAACGGTCTGAAAAGGTTTGAAATAATAAACGACCTATCGACCTATCTATAGATGACTCTGCGTTAAGTGTTTACAGCTAGTTTATGAGGCATTGTATGCTTGAATCTCATTATGCCTACCAACTTAACTCATTAGCTACAGATACTCGATGCCACAAGAGAAATATTAACGGGTAGTATGGCCCCGCACTGCAATTAATTAAGGCGCTGTTCATTTCCAGCTCCCACACTCGTCCGCAAGTCATAAGCGACGCGCCGCAACGCGCGGGAGCGCCCAACGCTGCGCCTTGGCATAGAGTTTTGTAAGATGACGTTACAGTACCGCTCGAGCACTACACTGCACCATCAATGCCTTTGAAACAATGAGTGATGATGAACTAGCCTATCAGGTGGAATGAGCCTGTTAAGTTAGACATTACACCGAATCTCGCCTGGTTAGATAGGATACAATTTGGTATGGCGGTTGAATTTGTCGAACTCATCACAGTATTGATTATCTGTAAGTTTGATGAAATAGACAATTACCTAAATACACATTTTGAAATCCTTTTACATAAATTATTATATAATTCTGAATAATATAGAACTAATATAGAACTAATATAGAACTTCGTGGAATGCCTACTGGCAGCTGCCAGATTTTATTAGCAATGTTATTAAAAGTGTGTTAAATTGATTCTATTGTTAAATTATAAGAATGATGGCATGAGGCATGAGTGCATTGCTGTGCAATTTTAGTAATTATCCTGAAATATCTACATAAACTCAATTAATATTACCCAAGGTTGCTTACCAAAAAGAAGAATTTTCTACAATGTTTTCAGATGCTCATTAAAAATCATTAATTTTGAACTCCCTTTTATTAGTTAAAAATAAACATTCTTAATGTCCAAACAATTGCTCTAAGTATAAAAACGTTACTAATTCCTATCTTTAAATCTAAATAATTTCATTAGTTTCACTCTTATTGCTAGGCCTAGTAGTGCAAAGTTTTTTTTGTACCATTCACTATTGTAGTTGAGGTGCAGTTTCCAATTTTTGTCTAGGAAAGCTTTGTAAAACACGCTCATTTCATCCGCGGTTAAGTTCTGTTTATCTGCTGGCATATTATTCTTCACATACTCCTCTCTTTCCTGGAATTTAAAAATAAAAACAATTTAATCAGAATACCTAATTTTCAAACCTGTCACGATACTAAAAATTATAAGCAGTTATAATAAACCTCATCGCTTTTCCCGCTATCAACTAAATACTTGTTTTCAAATGTCTATTCTTAAAGTTATGTAACTCCTTATCTAGAGTAAATTTTGAAAAATAATGATGTTATTGTTAAACTTTTGACCTCAAAAAGTGGCATGTGTATATTGATAAAGAATGATAGGCAAAACGGGCAGACAATTTTTGATGTGGAAGGTCAAATTATATGATTATGAGGTCAAAATGTAGCTTACCTACAACAATAATGAAATTTAATTAATAATTAATTTCCTATTCTGTTACAGAGGCACATCTAAGTGTAGAAATAAACTTCAGCAAAATAATAGGCATAGTTTAAAAAAAAAATCGTATAGCTTAGGTAGTTATAGTTATATATTTTTTAAAAGAGTTTTTAGTTAGGTTTAAGGGAAAACTTAAAATCTCTTGAAAAAAATAAAACTTTTGTAAAAAGAAACCATCCATAAGCAAAATGAGTTGCTTCTGTTGAGGTAATATTTGAATATACCTAGTTCTTAAACCGAAATTGCTCAAGCTTTACCTGATTTCCGTTTGTTATCATAATGGATGTATTAACCATAATATTATGAAATAACATTAAATGGTATTTGTAAGCAAATAACGTCCACACGACACTAGCAAGCATAGCACAACTGGTTCAAATAAATACCTGATAAAATCTGGAATTGTGTTTCTCCCAAAATTTCTGGTTCCAATCCTGTACCTCTGTTCTCATTTCTCGATATCTTTTTTCTAATTCAGTTTCGTTGGGTGGTATTCTAAATATGACTCGCCTGAGATTGGACACAGGATCGGGGGGTCCTACCATATCGGTGCTGATTCTCCTCGGATTTGGAGGCTGAATAGACTTCGTTTCCTGCGTGGTACTCGCATTTCTCGGCACTAGCAGGTAGCGTTTGTGCCTTTGCAACTTAACAACTCTATTCGATATCATCTTTTTTTAAATATATTTATTGAATTGCGTATTATCACATTTTATGAACACTCCAAAGTGGAAACAAACCAACAACAGAACAGAGCCAGTGATCCAAAATCCAAATATATTCGTCGCGGAGTCTGTCAAATTGACAAAGTCAAAATCAGCTGTAAGTAGTGTTGCCAACATAATTTTAACGAATCCCTAAGATTAATGAAGGACTCCACAATACGTAGATCAAGAAACATTTATTTTTCTAAATCTACTCGAAAATAAAACAATGTAAGTATATAAACGAAGGATTACATTTTAAACAAAGGAGTACATAAGGAAGTGTAAGGAAGTTCAAGAGTTTACTCTTAAGAGAGTATAAAACGGTCTCTCTGCGGTGGTGGCTACGTCTGACCGGGAGAAATGGCACTTGGCAGCATTATATTATCTGAAAGGGTTGTTTGGTCAGGAAAAATCTTGGTCGCTTCAACATCGCTGACTTGTTTTTACATTCCCCTTTCCATATGATCATATTTGATGAATACGCGGATCGTATCGTCACAAGTAAATTAGCACGATTGTAAGCGTGCTCATATGGCCACTACGGTAAATGCGCCACTGCCCGCAAAACAATTTAAACTTGTTCAACACTGCCGACTCCACCAAGAAGTTTAAATTGTATATTAGATGCTGTGACTAAAGAGGTGCTATAAAAACTGTCCCTATAACGATATCACGTTTCGTTTTGACCAATCAAAAGATTGAATAACGTATTTTCAAAAAACTTGTGCAGCAATGCAACGACTGCTACAATGTTCCACATAAACTGACATTTGCAATGTGTTGAACAACCCAAAATTCAAAATTCTTTGTGATTTGCGTCAATTCCATGTTTCCCTGACGAAATTAACAGTTGCTCTATTATGTAAAAGCCGAAATGCTCACAATATTCAAAAAGGTACTTTTTACTGTACTATTTTGATAATTTGATATTACGTTATGGGAAAAATAGACCCTAACGACAAAAGTACAGTGACAACTTTGCGTATGTGTTTTGCCGATGCCGGAGTAAAAGGAGGTAATTAAATTACTTTAAAAAGCATTAGTACAACATGCTTTTTATTGCCATCATGAAGTTCCTATCTTCCAGCTCCATCCTCAGATCAGTTCAACAGTACCATATTAAAGTAGTCATATTAGAACTACACTCTGCTGCCTATTTTCAAGACGCTACAATCTTTGGAAGTTTTTTTTTACGATTTCAAATCATAGTTAAATGAGGTCGACCTAATAAAAGCATGTGTCTAAGTAATATCTCTACTAACTAATGGTCTGATTTGAAAAATTATTTCATGCCAGATAGCCCATTTATCGAGGCTGGCTATAGGCTACTTTTTATCACACATCATTACATATCATTCATTTGAAAGAAATAAAAACATCTGACCTGTTGAATCTGTAATTCATAGAATATAGTCCGGTAATTTATTTGAACAAACATGATTTTACAGGTGCGGGTGCCCTCATCGGTACTCTGGCTTCAATGTTTTTCATGGCTCGAAAGCGATGGCCTATCATAGTTGGCTTAGGTATCGGCATGGGATTTTCATGGGCCAACTGCCAGTAAGCAATAAATCATAAAAAACAATAATTTATTTACGTAGATGTCATTAAGTTCAAGTAGTCAATATCTTAGAACTAGGTACCTTTTAGTCGACTTTGTAGGTATCTCATTGTAAGTTTATGTAGTTTATGTAGCAAGTATGTAGGTACCAATAGTCGCACCTAATCTGAATCAATATGACACGATTACGTCTGGAAGATGTTACTTTCAGAATATTTATTTTTTATGAACCCTTTTCTTAATTTAGAGCGTCCTTCCTTTTTTTGAACTTCTGTAATGTAGGTAAAATAAGTATACAGAATAATGTTCAAACCAATGCAAACTAGATGACCTAGCCACTGACTGCCTTACCAAGGTGTATTGTGTTGCCTAGGCCATCTGAAAGGAAGTCAGATAGGCAGTCGCTCCATGCAAAACTTGCTTAACTGTATTCGGTTAGACTAGAAGCCGATGCCGATATAGTTGGGTAGAGGCTAGTCAAAATATGATGACTGACTTATCTTTGATCACGTTGATACCACAGTCGCAGGTGAATGTGAAAGGGTTATTATTTATAAAACTGTTATTTTTAAGTTCATTTAAACGTACTTGTGTTTAAAAATGTTCATAAAACTTTATTTATCATGCATACTTTATAAAGTACTTCTCTCTATAAAAATGGCCACTTATTACTAGAAACTTTATATTTTTGGTAGTTTGAATTTTCTGCTTTGGTAATATTACCCACCGGTGACGGCATGATAGGGCTAACTGACATAAATGAATCATGACAGTGACAATAACATCTGTGACGTTGTCATTAATTTCCGACCATTTTCCGTGTGCTATAAATTTTCACAGCCGAATTATGTAAAAGCCACAAAAATTGCAATAATTATCTTTTTTCTGTGAATGTTACAAAAAGCGAGAGCCGAACCCTAAGCACTTTTTAAGTATTTGGAATCGCGGTTAAATCTGTGCAAAGAACCTACACAATGGCCAAAGACCCTGCAGCGGCGAAAAGTCCCGAAGATGAATACAGGAGGAAATTGGACATGTGCATCACTGATACCATCGTAAAAGGAGGTGAATGATGTTATTTGTGAATTACATTTTGTTGCTATTAGAAGGTTTGCTGTCGACATCACACTCGACCAGTCATCCGTCGTGAAGGTCGTCAGAAACGATTCTTACAATAGTCGAATTGAAGAATAAGGCTGGAGAGACAGTGATTTAACGAGTACTTACATTTCCCTTTCATAATTTCTGGCAGCCGATAAGAAGCAAATCACACAATGCATCTTAACACCTTGAAAATAATGTGATCACATTCTTATCAGAATAAAAAATGGTTTTCTCTATAGAGGCGTTGTTTTTACACTAAATATGTGTTTGGTGTTACAGGTGGTGGAGTCTTGCTGGGTTCTTTGGTATCAATGTTACTAATTAAAAGACGGTGGCCAATCACAACAGGATTAGGCGTAGGCATGGGTATTGCATTTGCCAACTGTCAGTTCGCTCTAAATCCTGAAAAAGATGGTTTATAAACATTAGCATGTAGGGTCTACAGTTGTCAGGTAGGTAGCAATGTACTTAGAAATGTTATATGTATCTACCGTTTGCTGCATTTCCTCATATAGAATCAAGTCATATAATTAAGTATTAAGTAGTTATACTATAGCTACTATACCATTGTATTAAAATACTCTCAAAATGATTTAAATTCTCTATGTGATTGCATTACAAAATAACTAAATATGTAAACAATTGAATTACAGATGGACGTGGTGTACAAGACGATCACATGAATGAAATAAGGTATGGTTGCTTCTTTGTTTGAATGTTATTTTTTACTTAAAAAATAAAAATAATGTTATAACAACAAATCTAGTATTTAAGTAATATACCTTTTGTATCATTAATTATTTTTGGTTTCAGCCGTGAAATGCATACAACAAAGGCTTACTGAGATTGGTAGCAAGTTGAGTACTTATTTCAACCACTTGCTTTGTACCACAATCACCTGACATCTACATAGACTGGATAATTATAATGAAATAGATGCAGTTACTTTATTCAGCAGTTTTATTCATTCGGAATGACCTTTTTAATCAAGTTCTTGCACACTAATAGCAGAAATCTACCAAAGGGCCATCGTACAAAGCCATGGAAACATAAAAACCTTCAAGAAAAGAATGCTCCTTTTTATAAAGCCTGACCATACGGCAAGTGTCCATAGGCGGCAATAATCGCTCCATTTACTCCTCACATAAAAATGTTCTAGAATCACTGGTCCGATCAGAAAAAATGTTTTAGCCTCTTAGTTATCAAAAAATTGCAAAAGTGGGTGAAAATTATAAAAAAAATGTAAGTAAGTACCCAGCGAACTTTGCGAAAACGCATTTTCACAAAAATCATCTGTATAACGGAAGAATTTTCCCTCATTAAATGTTCAAAAAAATACAATAGCATATTGTTTTAATGTCTTCAGGTATGTTTAAGTTCTTACAATGCATCATTTGAAGTGTTACAAAGTATGGTATTCATTGTTATGCAAATATACGCGTTATTCAATACAAGTATTTAATTTAGTACTAAATAGCCCTTTACATGATTCTATTCAATATCTTACGATAGTTGTTGCATTATGAAAATGTTAATATTTTCACGCCAGAACTTCTGAACCCCACTGAGCATGATAATCAGTCTTACCAAGGGCTATTGGGTTGCCACGGCAACTGGGTCAACTGGGCATATCGGCAGTTGATCCGTGTATTAATCTGGCTGATACTCGGACCCCGAAGTATCGAGTTATACTTGTGTTCTATGCAAAATAAACGATTTGATTTGAAGACGACGCCAACATAGGACAAGGCTAGGCAGATAATGATTTCCATTTGCTATACTTTGTATATGACGACCTCTATGGCGCAATGGTCACCAAGCCGGACTGCCGAATCTGAGGTCCCGGGTTCGATTCCCGGTTCGGTCGACATTTGTGTGATGAGCATGCTTGTTGATCGTGGTCTGGGTGTTACAATATGTATTTATAAATATGTATATGTGTAACTATATGTAGTTTATCAGTTGTGTTAGCACCCATAACACAAGTTAATTAATAACTTACCATGGGGCTAACCAACCGTGTGTGAAAAGGTGTCCCGACATTATTTTATTTTTTTATATGTGTAAATAAGATCATTTCTGGAAACTGAAATGAAACAATAAAATAAAGAACAATATTTTATTCATTTATTGTACAAATCGATACTGGAATTAAGATAAAGGATAGATTTAGTGTATCTTAACAATAAAAATAATTTAAATACAACAATAATTATAGTTTAGTATGAATAGACAAGCTTTACTAACAACCCATATACAGACACCCAACGTGGTGATAATTATATAACTATAAAACATGGCAACACAGGTTAAACAGCGGTTGAGACTCGTGGTACGCGAATGCAAAGTCGAAGCTTAGCATAATCAACCTTATATTCATTATGTAAAGTTCAAATTCGGTAGTCTCTCATAGGAAATACTTGTTCTTTATTATGACAATTAGAGGTACAATTTGCTATGTGAAATACCGGGTATATTGACGACTAGATTCGTCTCCGCGTCATTAGAACGAATCCTTATTTTATGAGAGAAATAAAGCAAGATCGATCAAGTAAAAATTTAACAAGTGCAATCATAACAACAATGAATGCCTAAATACAAATGATTTTAAAGTTGAAATAACATGCAATCAACGTTATTGCTCCACTTTTAACACTTTTTGGTGAAATATTGATCGATAGTCGATTATAAATTGAAGTTGCGTATGAAACAAGCAACAAACAGTTACGTCTTCAAAGCCCCACCAATAAACAACATCAAACAGATACAATGTTAACATTCACATAATTACACAGTGTGTTAGATTTATACAATTTGTCTTTTCATTTATCAAACAATTTCATTTAGTGAAAAATGCACTTTATTTTACTACCATTAGGGATCAAAACCAAGAGATTACTTAACTAATAAATTGTCATGCTCAAACAAGTACAGATGAAGATAGAACATTAATAGATATACTCAAAATACTTAACTGTAAACGTAGTCATAGTCAAAATACATTAGTATACGAACACGGGCAACGGACAAAAATACGCAATCATTTAAATAGACATAATTATTTTATACATATCGACACATTATTATATCATTCCGATTTGAACACAATCGTAAATACCTTACGAAATAAAATACTCTTTCGACCGCAACTGGCGTTCAATATATAAATAACTATGGCGACATCCGACAACTATAATATTTAGCTAAATTATAAAATAACATTTGGTAATATATTTGACTAGTATAACTTTCGGGACAACCGATTTCACTCGCAGGAACATAAACAAGATTTAAATTGAAATATAAACAAGTTAAGACTACAATAACTATCTGAACACTAATACAATATAGCGATTTGTCTAGCAATTCCCAAAAATAAGAAGTCTGTTTCTTAGACCAAGTCTTGTATGTTAAAACACTCGTTTATTGAGCTGTACTGTAGATACGTAAAATGCAGCTCTCATCTCCGTAGACTTTGCATCGGTAGTAGGTACTTATATGTATGCGCAGAGTTGCATACCTACATGTATGTATAATATAGCGTATGATTTAAATATTTGGCAGTATGGATATACAAAGGAGTTACCTATTTTCAAAAGGAATATATTGCAGTGCAATGTAATTTCTTCACATATCAAAACTTGGTCTAAGAAAGGTTTTTAAAATGTAATTGAAATTACGAAGACCTCGATTCCCTGCATCATAATAATATTGTTCTCTAGCTCTCAACAGGCGATATTATGAAGCTCAATCAAACGTTACTAGGTAGAATGTATAAAGATTTAAAAACGTGTAAAGTAGCGATTACGTGTCGCCATAGATACCGATTTCTATTGCCATCTTTGAATGTTTGGTCCACGTTCTTTCACCTTCAAACAGGATTCTGGGAAGTTAATTGTATAGTAGAAATGTTAAGAACCTTCTGTAGCGTTACTTGCTGCGGCGTCACTCAAAAAAACTAGTAAAAATAAGGCGCTATATCGTATACAGGCATAACAACTGTTCCAGTTGCTTAGGGTGCATCTTCATGGTGCAAGTAGCTTGCGCATGTTGAGGCACATGCGCAGGTTACATGCATTAAAAACGTGCGGGTCCAAAGAGAAATACCCACCCGCGTAGTCTTGTCACTTGTCACTTGCGCATGTTAACTTGCTCCAGCTACATGCACCGTGTAGACGCACCCTTAGCTACTGATTTCTGAATGCGACAGTGATAAACTTGTATTGGTTATAATAGCAATAGAGATCGCAGTCTAAGGCGACACGTAATGACACAGTGTTTATCATTAACGAGGTGCAGTGCCGTAATACTGTCCTTACTTTATTGTACTCTAGACTAGTTATTGTGATATCGTGAAGACAAACTGCTAATTTACAGCTAGATTCATTTATTTATATAAAAGTGTTAATATTTGTTTGGTTTATCATACTCTTTCTTTGAACGGGGACTGGCGTTATTTGAGTCATGTAAGTTGTATCAGGTTTCATGCAAAAATGTTTTATAATCATTAAAAACAAACATACATACTAAAAAGTTTCCATATCGAATTTAAATAAAATAATAAGACGACTCATAAAAAATCCTTCAACATAAAAAGAAAAATACCTAAAACCGGTCCCCGTACGTTCAAAAATCAACACCTGAGCTAAAACTAATCTAATACCTATATAGTAGGGATTCAGTTCGCCTACTTACCCAACATAGGCACTAATACAATTTGGCCTAGACTTTGAACACACTTCATCATAACAAGAGCTATGTTTGGACCATTCATCAGAAACCTATTGTAAGAATATCTAAGGTAAACCATCAGTACGTTACTGTAGGATTATAATTAATAGGCTTTATCAGTATAAAGTAAGTGAATGATTTTCAAAACATTCGATCAGAAAAGGATGAAACATTTCAGGTATCGATCGGTGAAGCGAAAAATTTTTCATCGCGTGTTCGTTAAACCGATTTTCAGACGAGCCCTTATCAATAGAAGTGTTCCCAAAGCGATTTGATCAGTATTACATTTTGTTCGAGTATTGAACGAGTGTATCGTTCAACGAGGTTTTCACGTCACGAGAAAGCAAGATAACCCAACAATATCCAGTCATTTTCAACTGTCCGAGTCATACGTAATCATACGTCTAGCACTTACGTACTTAATTTAAAAGTTAATCTATAATATTCATATTATTCCGTCATCAAAGTACGCTTCGGAACAGTCGTCGCTCTAGCCGTGGGTCTCAGCTCTAAGGCAAACCGTTACGAATAACTATCACACTTATTTATAATCTATGGTCGAAAACGGCAATAACCGGGCAGTATATTTTCTTAACAACGATCAAATAAATACGAGAAATCATTTTTATTAACACAAGTGTTTGAAATAACCGTTTAGACGTTACTGGGAATAAGTTCTTTATTTGCAACAAAAAATCTTTCAAAACATTTAAGACTATGGAAAACAACATCAACTTTTAAAAAAGGAAGCCCACATGGATTTGTTGAACAATAAATTAATTTAAACATTATAATATTTGTGACATTTCAATAACACCTGAAAAGCAGTACCAACCTTATAAAAAACAATTTGTTTTCAAATTCCCAGTGACGGCTAACGGTGTCCATGCATAGAAACAAAACTGAGTGGTTCAGTGGCTCGTGGCTCACTTGGTGGTCATGTCGGGCCAGTAGTTGATGTAGTAGCGGTGGGTGCTGCCCTCGAACAAACGGTCCAGCCAGTTCTCCAGACCGTCTAGAAGATTCTCTGTGGAATAGAGATGGGAGAGAGTTTAAAAAGGGAAAATAATAAGTAGTAAGTAGTAAAGTAATAAGTAGGACTCGGCGTCCTGTTAGCTGATTATCGGCTACGGCGGCTGATCTTATATTTGGACATCTGCATTTGCGCAGATACAGGTGCACTCTTTATTTCTTCACTCATAGCCCGATGGGACACGACCGGAGCCAGATCAGTCGCAGGACCAACATTAAGGACAATAGAAGTCAATCGAGGGTCGGTACTGTCATAAAATGTTACAGTAAGTAAGCGATGCTCCAGAATCTTGAAAAAACGTGTGTGTTTGTGTATGTTTTTGTGTGGATGTGTATGTATGTGTGTGTGTATGTCGTGTAGTGTGATGTGTGTGTGTGTGTATATACCTTGCATGAGCACGGGCGGGTCGGGCGCGTCGTCGCTGGAGGAGTCGGGCTCGGTGTGGAAGCCGATGAAGGCGCCCGCCTCCGGGTCCCGCGCGCCGCCGCCCAGCGTGCGGGTCATGCGGCTCATGCGCTGGAATATAATATACAATCATTGCAAAAAATCTAATATCGTGGCAAGTATGAGTACGACACTGGAGCGATGCGGCAATTGCGCGGGTAAACGTGTGCACGCGACAAGACCAGTGGCCAACTTACCAATTTACCAACTGCATACCTATTGAAATCTTAAACGACACCAGTATAGTTCAGTGCGAAGCCACGATCGACTGGATTTATAATCGATAAATTCGCGATTGGTTCTGAAGAGCTGTATAATGAACGTATGTATATTCTGAAATGATAATGTGCAGTATAGACGAGTACTGACCTTGTGCGGCTTGGTGCACTCGGGATGCTTGGCGTGGTAGATGCAGAAGTACTTGCGGTGCGGGTTGAGCGCCAGCACGGTGCCGACGCAGTTGCGCGCGTTGAGGCGCAGCTCGGCGCCGCCCAGCGACAGCTGCAGCACGCGCGCGAACCAGCCCGCGTGCCGCGACACGCACAGGTACGCGAACACGAGCGTCTTGTTCCTACAGGTATACATACACGTGTCAATATCGTGGAATTTAGTACATAATCTAAGCTCCCGTTTCAGGCTTTAGATCATAGGTAACTTTTTATCCGAGTCCGGGAAGTGATACTCTCGGAACACGGATGAAGCGAGTATCATCATCATCATCAGCCTATCGCAGTCCACTGCTGGACATAGGCCTCTCCAAGTGCACGCCACTGAGATCGATTTTCGGCTTCGAAGCGAGTATAGTGCCCTATAAATCTAGAATGATAATCTTCTTTAACTTCTACATCAAATAAAAGAAGCACAAAGTCAGCTTTAGTCGGTTATTTAGAAACACTGTCTAGAGGAACATGATATCTTTCAAAATAATTTCGAGATAGAAATCTATAAACTTATAACCTTTTATTTTCATAAAAGTAACAGAGAAAACGATAAAATTGACACCTAGAATTAAAGTAATAAAAAAATTGGATACCTACCAAATTATATGTATAATGTATGTACTTCTAAGTCTGATACTTACTTGCGATAAGGCCACACAATTTTATGGAACTTTGACAGCAGTTGCACGCGACTCTGCATATCCACCAGCAACACGATAGTTCGACAACCGGGCTTCAACAACCTACAAAAACAAAATTTCATTGGACACATCCGCCAAGCATTTTCTCAACCAAAGGTAGGTCGGTTTTCAGTCTTACCGGCCGCAGCAGTTTTACATAAAGCGACTTTCTCATCCTAAGCACATAAAACATAGCAGTTACCACAAAACCCCCTTATTGTCGTAGTGCGTCATAATGGGGGTTATTATTTTGGCTCATATGCTCAAATATCTGTCAATTGACATGTAAAAGTAGTACAACATAGACCACATTTTATTCAGGTATGGGGTTTAATTCCCTCGGAAATGGTATTTAAATTTAAGTTCTACTTAAAAGGACACTTTTATATGTCCTAATTTATGCTATGTAATCTATTATGTACCAGTGTCTGCTCAAAATTTGCATACCGTTTGATATGCATGCATGTAATTTAACCGAAACACCTGTACCTAATATCGTGTTTCTGCAAATAAAGATTCGTATTCTTCTTATTCTATTCTTAAGTGTGACTGAAAAATAAGGTCTTTAAAATTGGGTGTCTTTTCATTATTCTACCATATAACTCTTACCTGACAAGTCCGTTGTACTTCTCAGCTCGTAACTCGTGCAGTCTGAGCTCGGAGCTCGGTTCGTTGTTGTTCTTCTTAGCGGCGCAGTTCTGTTTCTTCCTTTCTTCTTTCTGACGCTGTACTGACTCTTCTTCTACGCGACTGCAGACAAGAGTGTCTTTAATTATTTTGCGTAATGCAAAGACGTCTTAACGGACGGGCGAATTCGTCCCACTCTACAAAATTTATCCATGACATAATTTTTTCTAAAGTTTCGTCAGAACTCGCGAAACAACAGTAGATCGCAAGAAGTTCGCGCGCATTAGTGACTTGACTTCCCGAAGGTGGCAGACATCGTGAATCGCGGCGCGTAGAGTTATGAATTCGTTGGGAGGATGGCCAAATGTTTGATTTTTGTCCATGTAGGTGGAC
The DNA here is from genome assembly GCF_030705265.1 of Helicoverpa armigera. Classification (NCBI taxonomy): domain Eukaryota; kingdom Metazoa; phylum Arthropoda; class Insecta; order Lepidoptera; family Noctuidae; genus Helicoverpa; species Helicoverpa armigera. The sequence goes on from NC_087128.1 coordinate 1,119,978, forward strand.
TCCCACTACACACTGCACATACATGAGGTACGCCATGAGGTACCCGGCGGCGAGCACGAGCGCGACGGTGGCGAGCACGGAGAGCGCGGAGATGGCGCGCTGCGTGCGGAGCGCGGCCGCCGCCCGCTCCGTCCACTCGCACACCTTCAGCACCGCCCTCCACACTGTGCCCAGCGCCGCCTCATCCAGCAGCTCCTGACATGACAATGTCTTGCGTGAAAATCTTGCAGTAATGGCAAAGTCTACATCATTGTCAAAGTCTTGCAGTAATGGCAAAGTCTCATCATTGTCAAAGTCTTGCAGTAATGGCAATGTCTCATCATTGTCAAAGTCTTGCAGTAATGGCAAAGTCTCATCATTGTCAAAGTCTTGCAGTAATGGCAATGTCTCATCATTGTCAAAGTTTTGCAGTAATGGCAATGTCTCATCATTGTCAAAGTTTTGCAGTAATGGCAAAGTCTCATCATTGTCAAAGTTTTGCAGTAATGGCAAAGTCTCATCATTGTCAAAGTTTTGCAGTAATGGCAAAGTCTTGCATCAATGTCAAACTTTTGCATTTATGTCAAAGTCTTGCATCAATGTCAAACTTTTGCAGTAATGTCAAAGTCTGGCATCAATGTCAAAGTTTTGCAGTAATGTCAAAGCCTTGCAGGAATGTAAAGTCTTGCATCAATGTCAAAGTCTTGCATCCATGTCAAAGTCTTGCATCCATGTCAAAGTCTTGCAGTCTTGCATTAAGGCCAAAGATTGCTTGAATGTCAAAGTCTAAGTTTTGCATTTTAGTCAAAGTCTTGTCAAATAAAAAAAAAACAGTGTCAAATTCTTGCATTAATGACCAAGTCTTGCATTAAAGTCTAAGTCTGCACTAAACCACATTAAGCTTCGAGGATCACGTGCCCCGCCTGTTCAAATGGCGTACATTACGTCACGACATAAATCGAATATTTTTTCGACAATGCAGCAATGAGTAAAGCAACTTTTTACACACTGAAGTGTGTATGATGTATGTATGCATTGGTAGTATGTATTAGGTGTAAATAATTAATGTGAGTAGTAGTAATAAATCAGATCGATCTACAAACGGACGTGTCACTTCGCCCATTACCACAACATCTCAACACATTTACGTTGATCACCACATTATTTCCTATCAAAAAACGTCTCTAAAATAATAAAACTCACCTGCACATGAGCTTCATACGCCATAACCTCTGTAGGTTTCAATAACCTCTTAATCAGCTGATCCAAGGCCCTCTTAGTCTCATTCAAGCGTTCATGGTACTTCAACACTTCGTCCCTAAGCGCCGGGTCAGATGGGAAGTGGTCAGTTGTGCAGTGGGCATGGTTGCAACTGGGCCAGGTTTCATTGAGCCACTCGTATTGGATGCGAGTGGCTTCGCGACGCCAGATTATGACGATGCGGTGTTCCATTTCTGATATGTCGCTGCCTGTTTGGGGAATGTTATTTTCTGTTGTAATAAGCATCTCCTATGTATTAATAAGCGTGGGTGTCTTCTATATTGAAAATATTAAAGACTGAAAATAATATGGTAATGTGCTATAATATTTATATCTTCCAAAAGAAATATGTTATTTATCGTACAGACTACTGAACGGGTCGCTATACTTTGCGTATCATTTGCGGAAATTATTTACTGGTTGTTTAAATTTTTCTTCGTTCCACTGTGGTTAAGTCTAGGTCTTAGGGGTCTCAGCCTCTCGAATACAGGTCAGAAAAGAATCTTAATATTTTTACGGCTTCACTTATTATATGCAAACCCTTTCAGGATAAGGCCTTGCCCTTCACATAGGTTTAAGTAGGTAATCAACTCACCCGATCCATTAGCAAGCGCATGTACAAAGGCCGGCTGTTTATGCGCATACACGTACGCGTAATGCAGCCTCTCTGGCGGAGCCCTCGCCAGCTGTCTCAGTGCGTGACGTGCGGCGGCCGCGGCCGGGGACCCCGCGCCGCAGACCAGCACGCAGCATAGACGACGCCGGGCTGCCCGCCATTCGACTGGGCATACGCTTTCTAATACGCTCTGGGGAAGATTTATTGAAATGTTGATAGAAATAAAAACAGACTCTGAAAGTATACATGAAATGGACGTAAAATCACGTTTTTTATATGGACTTTTTCTAGATTTCTGCGTTAATTGTTGTAGCGGAAAAAAGAACCATTATCTGTGAAAATTCTTTAGACGTTCATACCAACATACCTGGTGACCTATTTAATCCTTTGTTTCTGAAGGGTTAAATTATTTTAGGTAAAATCTATTAATCCCTAAAATCAATTAAAATTGTTTTTTTTTTCTAAATTAATCCAGAGTGATTGAATCCGTACAATTAAGCGTAAACGCTTAAACAATAAATAGTTCAGATTGAAAATCAATGACCTCATGGTTTGCTATTGCCATATAAAGTCTACGAGGGAATCGCGTTTTTATAGCTCATAAAATATAATGTCAATTGATCAATGATGTCAAGTACCCAATTACGGTCACGAAGGTCAATCTGGACTCAGGATTCAAAATACATAGAATAAAAAGGTCAAGGTAGGGCGACAATATAAATTGAACCATCAAAGATAAATTTGAAAACTTCTACTCAACTTGATAATTTTCTGATTCAAAAAATCCCGTGCTTTCAACAAATACACTAAAGTGCCTATTTTAAACGAGTTGCATGTGCAAACTTATTCTCGTCTGGCTTCTGTACTTTTTGAGGTCATGAAGATGTTCCGAATATGCAAAAAAGGGTTAGGGTATTGGCGAAAATAACTTATCTAATAAAATTCTAGCAACATTTTTGGTGTAGTTGCTGCAAATAGCTGAACCCTCACCTGTGAAGACAGCCTGGGCAGGGTGAGCATCTGATTAGCCTCGATGAGCTGGTGCAGCGTCTGCGTGGGTATCTCCGTGGTGCTGACAGTGGCTGCGGGCTCCACGCTGTCCTCCTTCAGCAGCACCATCGTGTCGATGTGGCGCTGCACCTTGTAGCGGACCCTTACTTACCTACTTATTTCCCTTCTTGTTATCAAGTTGCTGAACCCTCACCTGAGAAGACAGCCTGGGCAGGGTGAGCATCTGGTTAGCCTCGATGAGCTGGTGCAGCGTCTGCGTGGGTATCTCCGTGGTGCTGACAGTGGCTGCGGGCTCCACGCTGTCCTCCTTCAGCAGCACCATGGTGTCGATGTGGCGCTGCACCTTGTAGCGGGCCGTCACGTTCGAAGTGTCGCGGGACCGCATGTCTACGAAACTGGAGGAACATTGAAGTGGTTAGAAGGATTTTTTATAAACTGGCTTGCACGAGCTGTTCACCACCGTCTAATGGGAGCGTCTCTGCGCACCCGAATAAACATTATCCGATGAATGTGGGCTGGCCAAGACCATTATAGTTGACACTCATTGGGGAAGGCCTACTTTCAGTAGCGAATGGTAATAGGATGATATGATGAATCCTTTTCAAATAGAGTAGTTAACTAGGTCAAATAAAAGTAGATCCATATTCATTAATTAAAGCATCTTAGAACAATGTAACATTAATTTATCGTAGTGATGGACACATTGATTTCGTTTTTTTTTTATCAGCTCACCAGTTTGCATTTATAATCAAAAATTTCATAGGATTTTTTTTCGCAGTTCTTTAAAAGTGTTTAGTTTAACTAGTTATATACTAGCATATTGAGCTAAACTCACCCAAAGTTCATGAAAAGTATTGAATTTGACCAGTTCTGCCTAAAAAGTTGTGACCCAAACTAACTTACCCAAAAGCAACTCTATCTCTATAGTGGAATGCAGTGATGAGGTATCTGAGGCGGATGGTCTGGCGCTCCTCGAAGATCAGCGCCTTGACCTTGTTGTCCTCGAAGTCCGACACGAAGCCGTCCACGTTGTTGTCGCCGATCGCGTTCACCAACTTGTATGGGAACTTCCAACGCATGAACTCTATGGACAAAGAGATAAGGTTCAACATAGTACAATTTTCGAAGTTTCTTATTCACTGAAATATACTTTGACAACTGTGAACTTTTTTGGAAACTGTTTTTGCAGCATTTATTTATCCTAACGAAAACATATAAGAGCAGTGAAGAGCAACTGCTCGGCAACTACATTTAAAATGCTGAAGTGGCGATTATAACCACAGATTATAAAAATAACAGTTCAATTTTAATCTTTAAAAAACTTACGTAAAATAATAGTCATTACTAAAATAAACACCATCACTCACCCAATATTTTAGGCAGCGACGACAACCCCTCCTTATACAGATAAATATGTTTATCCAACACGAAGGTCAAGCAAGGCACTCCATGCACCCCCACCCTCCTCGCCAGGCTGGCCTCGTGGCCCGCGTGCACGGTTGCCATGGTAACGCCTAACGGCTGTAAGGCCTCGACCAGACGGCGCCAGGCCGCGGCTGATCGCACGCAGTCGAAACACCAGTCAGTGTAGAATAGGACTAATGCTGGAGTGTGTATGCTTTTCTCTACTATGTTGTTTTCGAAGTGGCTGGAAAGATAAAGGTAATTTTATTAAGTAGGTTTTTTTGCTGGTGTCTAGTATAATTAGGGCTGCCATCTCGAATTTTGCCAAACCCGGACAAACATTAAAAAAAACCGGACATTTGGCGTAAATCGCATTTTTCCCCCGAACGAGTACGATTTTTTTTAAACAAAATAACACCTAATTTGTAATCCATTTACTATTAACATATACTTAAATTCGATGAGGTGCTTCCTTACATGAAAAGTGTCCGGGTTTTCCGGGACACTTCTTGAAACCCCGCCCGGACGGCCCCCGGACGGCCACCAAACGAGGGCAAATCCGGGGAAACCCGGACGGATGGTAGCCCTAAGTATAATGATGATTATAGAGCGGGTTAAAGAGTTGAGCGTTTCGACTTAGTAGTCGTAATTGTATTTTCCGTTGAAATACGCTGGCGTGTCTGAGATCGCTTATTCTTCAAATGTTAAGTTAAAGGTCTACTTTTAAGAGGTCCAAAAAGTCCGCTAAAAGTAGTCCGTCAACAGAGAGTTATGTTCTACAAAAGATTAATTTGATTATATCTTAGCTTACTCACCGTGCAGTTACAGAAAGTTTGTGAAACAATGTTATGTCTTGGTCCTGTGTTCGGAAATGTGTGCCGAAGAATTCTTCAAACGGATCGTTACTGAAACAAATGAAACCTTATTTTTATCCAATAGTCAGTGCCGAATTAGGCGCGCAGGGCTTCTGACTAGACAATCAAGAGTTATTAAAGAAAAAATCGGTCACACTTTAGCTGCGCTGTAGGCCCTACGCCATAGAGAGGTCCGCGGACGCAGACGATGCCCATTTTTTTTTTGTTTAATTCAGGGAAATCAGCCAGTCATTGTCACTCACTTTGTAAAAGTAATGACTAATATGTAGAAAGATATGTTTATCTCTCGTTTGGTCAATCCGGATGCAGTGGAATTCTACTGGGATGCATCACAAAATCCTCAAATTCTTAATACTATAAAGAACTAAAAAGAACTATAAAGTACGTGTTTGCAATCGAAATAGTTTAATACTTGTGTATGGCAGTTTTAGAATTTTACATCTTTCATATATTCACAATTTCAGCATATAAACTGAGGGAGGTATTTCGTATGTATGCATTCATCGGAATATGCTATTATATATTGAGAGGGCCGAGAATTGAGATAAGTACAATCCAATGCTGAGAATAAACTCCATGCTTGTAAAACTATTTCTAGCTTCATTACTTTGCAAAGCTCGGAAGCTATAGGTACCGATTTTACGAGCAGTGCAGCACGCAAGTATAAACGATAAATTATCATAGTATGAGTCACACTTCTGAAGATTAAACTTGGAATAATAATATAGGTTCAATTCTGATTCGTGACCATTTTGGATGGACTTATTTCCTTTGTTGTGAGAGCTTGCAATCAGTTCAGAAAAAAGATTTAAAAAAATTTATATTCCAAGGTGTCATATGGTTTTATGTGATACAGAAATTAGTTTTAAAAATCCCTCCTCTATTGGAGACCTGTACAATCTTCTGAATCTTAAACTTTGGTTTTTGGTTACATTTTAAATATTGGTTAGAAAAAAATTGTAGCATAATATAATAAAACATGTTCCTATACTGAATTCTCCTCTGATATTGACTTTATGAATTCTTTGGGGAAATAAGAAATAACAGAGTCAACAGTGCTACTGATACAATTTAAAATTTTACCTCCTTCTTTCTAGCTCTTTCTATCTTCAATGAGTTAGACTTTTCCTAAATATATTGTTTTCTATTTATGTGTATGCCCACATATTTCAGTTGTTTTATTTCTCAGAACAGAGTATTAAATAAACATGTGTGCAAGATTGCAAGAGTTATTAGTTTTGCTGAAAAACTGATGTTACACATCACAGATAAATACTACAGGAATTGCAACAGCTGGATTGTGTTGCCTGGATTGCTGACTACATCTCTACATACTTTAGGTTCTTGTTATTTGAATGACACCATAGAAAATTCAAATCTACACAATTCTATATGGTTACTGTAACTGTATAGATGTTTCAAAATCAAATTGTTTTTATTTCAAATAGGCCTTTGCAGGCTCTTATGAAATATCAAATTAATTGCACGGTTCCAAACAGTTGGTCTCATGGAGAAGAGCCGGCAAGAAACTCCATTGTTTGTTTGTCATGCAAAAACTCCTGGATGTATTTTGATAACATTTGGCAACATTTAGGCTGCTTTTTATCCAAATATGGGTCAGTGGGAAGTATCCAATTCTCTCAAGAAGCAGGAGTTGCACAGATGCAAGTTAGTATTCATATAAATGCTGATTCATATGAGAACCCTATTGATTAATATATATTATCTTTACCAAACAGATAAAGTGTTATTGGTATTCATAATATTTTTCATCTCACTTATCATAGTCCTGAGCAGAGTAATATAGAACCTCTTTTTAAAAATGCCCATCAGCACAATGGTTGCAGTTTAAAAACTCACCTAAATCTTGCATATTGACTGTAGTCGTGCCTTTGTTTGTATAGGTGGTCGTCTTCGTTCGTAATGCCGTAATTATCATACGCTTGTCGCCTCTCCGTGTCTGACAACAGCTCATATGCTTGTTTGATTTCAACAAAACGAGTTTCCGCATTTGGATCTTCATTTTTATCTGGATGCCTGTAATTTCAAATCAATTTAGAATAACCTATTTTGTGTGGTATGTATGATACATAATAAAATACTAATCAATATTAGATGACAGGCTAATACAAAGTTTTAACTGCATGGACAATCAATTTAGTACAAATTATTTAGTTTCAAAAGCTTTTTGTTTACCTTCTCAGCCCACATGCCAAAGAATATCGAATAATATGAAGTACATACACTAATTACTTAGGGTTTCAGTGTTTTACACATGTTTTAGTTAGCGTAAGCTTGTCTAAGCTAACTATAAATGACCAAGGTAACTGAAGAAACTCAAGAGCATCAATAATTCCTTACCATTCTTTAGCTAGTTGCCTGTAAGCTTTGCGTATTTCTGGTAGAGTAGCCTTTGGGTTTATACCCAGGATTTTGTAGGGGTCACCGATCTTCTGAGCAATCAGCAGCGGGCACAACGTGAGCATCAGCACCACCCACAGCCATCGCCCTCTCCAACCCTTGTATTTCCATTGCATATTACCAAACAGTTTCTATAACAACCCTTCTGAATAAAACCTTCGTGCTTTTCAAGAATAATCTCATAGCAAAATCCTGCACTCAGCAATGGAACGCATGACTGCTGTATGCGAATTTAACACGGAAAACTCAAAAACTGTTATCAGTCATTTGTCTTAAAATAGAACGGCTGAAAATTCGTGAAATTCTAAAATCTCACAAAAATTACAAAATGTCAATTGGGCCAGACCATAGCCAAATCTGTTGTTTTTCTGCGCAAATAGCAAAGACAAACATCTCAATAGTAATCAAAGAGATCAATACATTTTTATTAATTTATATAAGTTTTTCTTTATTTTTAAACAATTCAAATCGTTTTCAGGGTTAAATTATTCTCATGAATAAATAAATTGAATAATTTACTGTAATGATTAACACCGTTTTTGCATTCTTTGTATTTAAAATTCGCTACGGGCGCTAGCCCTTTGGTGTTTTTAACTGTCAAGTGTCAATGTCAAATCTGTCAAGAATCGCGTCAATCGTCCATTGGAACACGTCTGACGTCTGACAGTCTGTGCTGTTGACAGTTAGCGGTCCCCCCTTTCCACTATAATTTTCATTCAGTTTAAAATTGCATTTCTCGTGTGTGGTTGTACTGTGTTATAGTTTTACAATAACCATCATCTTACAGGAATAACCGACATTTAATTCATTTACCTTGTACTTTTACCGGTAAGTTTCTCTTAACTATATTTTTATAGGTTAGAATTATCATCTGATGATGAAACTTTTTGTAAATATCTTGTAAAATGTGTAATACCAACATATTTTCTAAGTCCTAAGCTCTCTGCACATTCTTAGCTATACTCTGACCTAAATTTTGCAAAAAAACTTTGTGATAATAATGATTTATATTTAATAATACAACTTAATAGATCTTTTATGTAACAAATCTGAGATAAACATCACCCATAGCATTTTTCCTTCATGGTTAAAAACATTTTAAATAACTTAATGTTAGAATTATTAATTCATAAAAGTTATTATTCTTTATTCTTATGAATAATTCAAAATGGTTATCATTTACAGGTTTATTAGGTTTGCTTTTTCCTGCCTCTATTGAATTATTAATTGGGCTAAATATAAAACTTGATTCATTTATGAGCTAATAACTTTATTATTCTTATGGAAAAAGTTAAGTTTAAGGTTTAAATGAATCTTATTAAAATAATCCATTAATAAAATATGCTAAGCAGCTACTGATTTAAAGTTATGGATCATTTAAAGGTAGAATTTAAAATGGTTAAATTGATCATTCAAAAAAAAAGTTAATAAGTGAATAAACAGATAAAATTTGTTAGAAGTTATGTCAATAGCTAATGGAGAATCTTTTGTATAGATTAGATAAGTAGTGTTGATATCATTCAAGTTTATTCATGTAATAAACAGTCTGGACTGCCTGTAATATAAACTTAGGACAAATTTGTAAAGAGCTCCTACCAGTGATTTCACAAGCCTCCCATGGGAACTACGGTGCAGACCTGAATAAAAAGTAGCCTATAACTTAAAATGTATAAACAGAAGCAATTCACTTGATTTTTATTGCAATCAGATTCCAATAAGAAAAGTATGTAGGAAAATAACAAATAGAATGTCACCTATAAAAGCAATTAACCCAAAATGATAACGTAAAAAATAAAACTTTTTGTATAAAAATAAATTGAAAATAAATACACAAATACCTATCTAAAGGAGTTGTGCAAAAGAAACAATCAATTTTTATTCGGTCTACTTTAATTTGATTAAAATTTTATTTTTATAATTTAAATAAAAGTAGAAAGTTGAACAAATAAACGTGATACCTACCTACATTTGCTGAATTAGCTAGGTATAATAAAAGTAAGAATTTCTACTCTCGTAAACTAGGTTTACCTTGATTTGACCTTGAACATAACTTTGCATATTGTTCACTGTTACACAGCCACATTGACCTTGTTAGAAAGAATTATTAAACATTTAAAGTAATTAAATTATATTCTTTACAATAATTAATTTACTTTATGTCAACCATAAATAATGTCAAATTATTGTGAACCTAATATCCTGCTATTTTAATCAAGAAAAAACATGCCTTTCATTAGTAACTTGCTTATATTGCATACTAGCTTCCCTTCAGTGGTTTAGACGTGAAAGCGTAACAGACAGACGGACATCGTTACTTTCGCATTTATAATATTAGTAGGGATAGGCTATCTATCCAGGTGTGGGAAGTTGTAGGTTGTCCCTTGGACCAAAATTGCAGGCAGAAGCTATTTTTCTAAATTACGAAACTTGAAAACTTTCAGTAGGTATATACCTAGCACACAGACATATTCCTCATACTCTCTCGAATACTTCTAATCAGTTTGGCATAATCAAGTGATATGAAACAAAGGACCATTAGTTACAATATAAGTAGAGATTAAACTCTTTTGTTTATTCGCAGCGGACAATGTTAATGAGTTTCGTGGTAGTTAAGAGCCACAAGCATTTCATTAGCTACGGTTGGCTCATTATGATCTTTCATTATATCAGTCATTTTATGATAAGCTGGTCCGCGCGGATTATTTTTTTTAATCGGACCTAGTGTCTGAGATAAGCGCGTCTAATAAACTTTAAGCTAAGTTTAATGTCTGAGATCATGAAGAACCTTAAAATGATTAATCAGGCTAAGTAGGTATGTTCATTAGCCATTAGACACAACAAAGCGTCAATGCTAACTATACCTGAGGTACCTCTACTCCACACTCCATCGCTCGTCGAAAACCTACCGTCGAGCATAGCGTTGATCAAAGAATCTCAGACTGGTTTGTGCAGTGCACTACGCACCTCGCTAAACTATGATAAGTGCTCAGTCTTTATTTTAATTGAGCAAATAACACATTAAACAACACGTTACTAGATACAACGATACAACCTTCAAACACGTTTGAGCTCTATAAACAACCTTTGTCCACTAAATTACAATTGTTTTTCTAGTGTTTTACTTAAGAATATGTATAGCGAGAAACGAGAATCAGACAATATTATCGTGACCTTGCTCATATATTACTACTTATTGTACTGAGTGACCTAAAAAACGAATAATTATGTCGTCAGGTTTTAATGAGCAATCACGTATCAGGACTCAGGACACATACTTACCCGACCGCGCTAAAGAGAGGGTTAGGGAGGACAGAAGCCAGTTCCATATTTAGTAAATTGTTTTTGGACCTAATATATAGACGTCAGAAACAGCTCATCAATCACAAACGCTATTTTTCTGCCCAAAACACGAGCTAACGCCAAAACAGAAATCAGGTAGCTCCTACGAAATTTCAATAAGACTCTGTAAACAAGTGGTCAGCTAATGTTACGTTTAATAGCGTCTCCAGTAGTTGTTGTGACCGCCTTTGAATTGCCTTCACTTAACGGTGTCCTGCACTAATGAAACAATTGACTGCGATAGTGCATGACGTCACAACTACCGGTGGGTGTGCGCATGACGCTGGGCCAATTTACAAGCAATTTATTACAATATAGTAACTAGTGAGCTGTGATTGTTTGTTATTGAGCTTGTTTGCGGAGAACACATTAGGACCACTGACATTTTTGGGGGACAGAGTTCATGACACCGACCGGCACTGATCAAGTACATCGTCCAAAAATACTTGCTGATGAATATTAAGCCTCCAAGGATCTCGGATTATTTTGGATACTCATATATTTGAGCAAGCTGCGTTGGTTAAGATTAAAATCTATGGATAAGCTTGTGTTTAGCGGTAGATGAGTATTGTTCTGCTTAAAACTTATCAACGTGTTTTTCACTATTACATTGATTAAGATTCATTATTCTCGTAACTTAAAACCTGTTGAATTTACGTTTTATTATGAGGAAACGAAGAGTGGTGTTGACCTGTAGCGGTAACCCTGACCTAAGACGGGGGAGAGCCAAGAAGGGACCTAAGAATTAAGTAATTGGAACCATTACCGGCGACTATCTTCTGTTTGTGCAGATTTTTCATTGCCCCTGCTGATGAATGAAATGGTGATATGTCTGTGGGTGATGCGAATCTTCAATCTGAAGATGTGATAAGATGTATGGCTATCTTTGTTGCATTCTAACAGATTTATAAATATGTATTTTATCACTCATCTTTTCCCATATCTATGAATAGATAACGTCATTTAAGTACGTGCGATGTGTGAAAATGGCCACGTAATCCTATAGTACAATTTAGGAACAAATTGAAAACAGGCTGACGAAACATTTTGCAATACAGAATAGATACTGTGATGTCAGTGTGATGAGCACAATGACTTTGCAGAAATACGCCGAAATGACCACGTAGGTATGCGCTTAACTTGTGTTGGAAGCTTGGAAGCTATGCATAGAGGCGCAACATTCAAAATACAATTAACTCAGACATAACGTGGACTTTGAATACAGATACTTAAGTAGTGAAAATATTAAAGTAGGTGCCCGAGATGAGGGCTTTAATATAACCTCTTTAAATAAAAGGGGGTTACTCTCAAAACCAATTGGGATGATGACACTAATTTATCTATATGCCCATGTATAGGATAGTAACTCCGTAACTCGTAAGATATGAAGAAGTGTCTGAACATGTCAACAGAGTAGTAAATAACATTATAAATAGTTTTGGACCTCGACCCCTTGCATTCAGGGAAACACGTCTAAGAGCTCATACGTTCTATAAATAATGATACTCTTATTATTCCTACTGTCATGTTTCAATTGTAGTCTAGAATTGTAGAATCAAAGTTACGCGCTACGTATTTCGATTCGCTCGAGGTCATTAGAATTGAATTAGAGCAAAGAACAACAAAAACTATTTGATAAGCAGCTGCAATAAAATTATGCAAATGTTAGGCTTGGGTTGTGAGGCTAAAAGCAAAAATAGAAAAGTATTGACAATTTAGGTACGAATACTTAGGCAATGTTCGAAGACGCGACTAATGTTAGGATCGAGTATTGAACTAAATCTTCATCGTTCAAGCATAGATCCTGTGAAGCAATATTCTTTTGAACAGAACAGATGTATCCCATACCTAGTATAAGTTATTATTTCCTGATAGATCAGGACTTTTAGACCTATGCCAGTTCTTAAGGACTAGGTCTCAAACTTTACCTCAAAATGGTGCCAAAATTCTTTACATAAACCTCATTCCTTTCAGAAGCAATCATGTTGGACGTACTAGCCGATGTGCTGCAGCCGTACAAGGAGGTGGTGGGTAACACCGCCGCCATCGTCACGGTAGGCCAGATGTTCTCCGGCTCCTTCATCTGCTGGGACATCTACAAGCAGGGAGGCACCAGGGGTATTGGCATCATGCCCTTCCTTGGTGGTATTATTATGTGAGTATGCGCTTTAACTAAGTTACTTGTATGGTGTACAACTTGTGTGGTGGTGGTGGTGGTTGTACGTCTAATAGAAAAATGTGGAAGAGGAAGACATGTATTTCGGAAATAGGCAGGTGATGATGGAAGAATCAGACTTTATCTAAATGAAACCCCTTCATTTCTAGAGCCTTATTTTAAGATGAAGAGCAATGAGAATATCTTGTTGTTTCCCGCTTGAGTACACTCTCATTTTGCCAGTCATTTCTATGTCTAATATTCATAAAATAGGTATTTCCCACAGTTGCGAAGACAGTCTAACAAGATAATAGCAATAATCTTTACACGTTTCATCAGTTTTTAAATTGCTAGTCATTGTCATATCGCCAAAAACCAGTTTAAATCTTATCTGAAATTGAAACCTGCCATTATTGTGATCTTGATTTCTGATATAGTCAAATAACTATAACAAGTATCGACATGAGTAGGACAATTGGCTGTCTCAAAACTTTTCTAAGACCCAACGATAGCATACCGTAAAAAGGGCCAGTCCTGATCAAAACTGAACGTGGAGTTACTTCTGCAGTTCAGAAAATCACCATCATCCTGCCCTTATACCAATTCTATTCGGGGTCATCTTTCCGTAGTTCAGAAAATGACATTTAAAATCAAGCAGACGAGTTTCATCATCGGCCTTTTCAAAGTGTCACTGCAGGGCACAGCTGACTCACTGCTCATAGAAAGTGCAGTAGTAAAGTCTTTTGAGACTTTAATGTAATATTTTGTTTTTTAATTTTTCAGGAGCGTTCTCAACTTGAAATTCGGCTACATTCTCCGCGACGACAAGATGATCCAAGTGAACTTGGTTGGTTTGGCTCTCAACATCATCTACACTATGATATACTTCAACTACACACATGAGAAGATGAAGGTTTGGGCGCAGATCGGTCTCTCGGGTGCATTCTCTGCTGCTCTGATTGGTTATGCTCAAATGGAGGATCCCAAGCTGGTTGAGAACAGATTTGGAACTATCATCACCGCTTTCATGTTCTATTTGATCGCCTCACCGCTGTTTGGACTGGTGAGTTATTTTTCTATAACTATTTCCATCTCTACGTTACCTATACTGTTTGGTGAAGGAATGCAATACATTAAGAATATTTGATTGGCGGTGCCATACAGTCTTCTTGCTTAACTAAAATAAGTTAAACGCAACCTAACGTGTTAATAAAACTTCAACTCCATATACCATTATCAGCACATATTTTATCGCTGTGACTGGCAATAAGTTTATCTGGTAGTACTCGAAGTTATTATCTGATTATGGAATGATCTAATGTTAGGCCTCTTCCTAATTAGCTCGTCGATAAACGTCTTTTTATTTTCGTCCTAATTTGATGAAGATCATCAATTCTATACAGATTTATCCCCCTGAGTACTCCAAGTCCTTTTCTGAAATTCATTGTGAAACATTCATATATTGATGAGACACAAAAAACTCCCTCTGAGCCGGAAAAACACTCGTAGATTATCATAGTTATTAGTTAAATCTTATCTATTTAGTGTTGATAAAGTGGCAATTTTCGATGTTATTGGCTGAGAAGCACTATTAATAAACGTTAATAGAACTAAAACCTTACGCAACACTTTTGTAGACATGACGTGGTGTTATAGTGCAGATAAAATGTTACATATTATCTTTACATAATTGCAGTCACTGGAATTTGATACATATACATACAGCTACTGTTTAAAACCGCAATGTACATAGGTATATGTAGTTAAGTCAACAATGGTGCATTATTTTTCATCTTACTTTTTCATCTGATGTCATTGCCATGTTCAAATACCAATGTATAACATTTTTTTACTTGCTATTTAATTCAAAATTGGCCTTTTTCATTTAGGCAATAATTATTATAACTTATTCTAGCTTTTAGTATAAAATTGATATCTCTGATCTGAACTGTTCTATAGAAATACTATGGTTCAACTATTGTCACCAGCGAACTAAGTTTGTATTACCTAACTTATGTCATAAGTTACATAAGGTCATTATATTATGATAATTATCACTGTACCTAACGATCATAAAATTTGATACGGGCTAATGTTTGACAACTACTGTAGGTCAACGCCCTCGCGCCCCCATTAAATTAATGGAGTCACATTTGTGCTGAAAACTGATACACTGTTAGTAATAAAATCAGTATCTATCGCTTGCTAATGTAATTAGCATTATCTTTAGCATTATATTTACTTAAACCTTTGATGAAACAGCGCTGGCGAAAAAAATATGTCGCAATTGCTAGGATAAAAATGTTTGCATCATCATCTCCCAAGCTTTTTCCCAATTATATTGGGGTCGGCTTCCAGTCTAACCGGATACGGATCAATAATAAAAAAAAAAAACGATAAGTAGATTCTCTGCCGCCCTTAAAATTCCTTACACACGTTCTTAGTTTCCTGCCTAAACCCTTGGAAAAGATTATCATTGCACTTGAACTGCATTTTAATAGCCTTGAACCTTTTTACGAGAGGTTAGAACTTCTTATAAAACGTAAGCACTAATAAAATATTTACAAATAATATGTATAATGAATTGCAGAAAGAAATAATCAAGAACAAGAGCACTGAGGGCATGCCGTTCCCCATCATCCTGTCAGGATCCGTCGTGACCTTCATGTGGCTGCTGTACGGCATCATACTCAGGAATAAGTTCCTTGTTGTAAGTATACATTAATTTAACCATACACCAGGCTGAGAAACTTCTTTAAAAGCAATATTATCTTTATAATTGTAGGCAATCTGGGTAACCCTACTCTGTAGCTCAACGCATATCAGATAAAAGACAAAAACCATATCGACTAACTGAATATGTTAGTATGACACATGAGGCTTAAATTCGAATTCACATTAAAAATGTGGTTAAGATATTGGATCTTGTCGTTATATTAAAGGCGAGTAGGAGTATATATATAAAAGCTGTGTATTACATTAAGTGTATTTAAATAACACAGTGGATCAATCTACTAAAATTAATGGATTGAATGTCTCGTGCAGTGCTATAGATACGAAATAAAACATTCCCAGTCAGTAACAATAGTAAAGTTTGGTATGCATGTAATTATCGTGTAAAATTATCAGGAATAATAATTCCGGCGTATCTTGTATGAAATTGCGATACGCCATTGAGATTTTTCAATTAATCGCTAGTATTAGGCAATCGTTATTTTTGAAGATTGTGAAGTAGGTCGATACATATTACAAATAATATCGATGATTCAATAGATAATAATTTATAGCTACTATTTTAGAGAATTTAAGCGCGTTAGTTTACGTGCATCTGATGAATAATATGTAACGACCGTATCCCTTTTATCTTTCTATTGTTTGCTGACTAGAGATAAAATTAAACATAAGCCCCATAAAGATCTAATCCCAAATTCCTATCTAATAATCATATTTTTAAAATTTTCAGGTACAAAATATTGTAGCTGTAGTTCTGTGCGGATCGCAACTGGCTCTCTTCGTGATCTATCCTTCGAAACCGAAGGGCAAGGAAAGGAAGCCCAAAGCTAAGAAAGCCGACTAAATCAAATAGGTAGGACAAAACACAATGTTGCCTCGTTAGGAAGTAGGTAGTCTAATTTTTCTAACCTATCTTTTACGAGACTGCGCCGTAGCTCAATTTATTTTTAATATATATTAAATCTTTATATTTATACATGACGTATAAATTGCATTTTTTAATAAATAGCAGACGATAGGTGAGAAAAACTAGGCTTGTAATTAGTGAAAAGTCTGGACGAATTGTATGGGTAAAAAGTTTTTATATGGCTTCTGTGAAAGCCTATGATATTTTCTTCCGTTATTTTACGCGTTTGATAGATTTTTATACTGTTATTCATTGAAATGATTAAAAATATTAAAATCTGTTTTGAACTTCTTTTTAAAATCCTTTTTTTATATCATGTTAGATTTATTTGTAAATAACATTCCATTTTGTGGGATAGTTATAGAAAAATAATAATGAAATCCCGGTATGTACGAGTAAAAGTAACCTTAGTAATCAGTAACAAATAATATGTATTTTATGAACCTTAATAGTTGTACAAAGTGTGATATACATATGTATAATCATAGCGTGTTTTGATCAAACTTACATTATAATACTGTATTGATATCTAAAGCATAAATTATTCTGATATTGTACCATTGTTATGGTTTATTTAAGTTTTCCTTGGTGGCCATGAAATGATAACCATGCTAGATCCAGCAGATTATGGTCTTGTAACCACTAACTACCCAGTTTCCATTTAACAATAAGGCTTATACACCATGTCTTTTAATGATACGGAATAACTTAGGCTTAGATATCAATATAGCCAGTTGTGTTGAAAGCACTGAGCGCCTGGTTAGACTGGGAGCGGGACCTCAACGAAGTTGGGACCTTATACTGAACAACGCAACGTTTAAAACCGATCCACATCAAACTGTGGTTTAAACTCGGTTTTACTGGTGTTAGAATCGGATTTAAAAGTACCTAATTAATGCCAGAATTATCCGAAATAAAATGACGGATAAGCTGTAAAAAGTACACTAAAATGAAGTTGATATAATTCAGTTGTTTTTAATCTAAGTTTAAAGTGTGTAACGTCTTTTTATTCATATTGTAAATGCTCAATATCAATCAAGTATTAATTTTCTGAGTCACATTTTGTAGAATTAGTAATATGTATATTCACTTGGTCTCACGGACTTATGTCAAGAAGCTTAGAGGTATACTGGACGTCGCGCTTGAAACAAAAAGCATTGCAATTTTTGAATAGAAATATTTATTTCCCCAACACCAAAAATCGCATCGCGTCAATTACATAGTTCTTGAAGTACCTATTCCTTGCTAGATTTACTACAGTTACTTAATAAGCTTCTTGACAAATACCATTTACCTCGTTTGCTGTAAATATTTATATGTTATAACAAATCTTTGTGTCAATACGTATATCAGTTATATCAGTGTTGCCGTATTTTTAATATAATCCTCATGTTGTGATATCAAACCTGTGAGATTGTAAAATGAAATGAAATAAACTTTTTATTATAACTGGAAGTTTTAATTAAGATTCTAAAGTGAATTGTAAACATGAATAAAGCCGCCGAGCAGTCAGTTAGCGCTTCTGGATTTGGTTTGTTCTTGCTATTTTAAAACATTAACAAGAAAAATAAAAGAGTTTCAAAAACAAACTAACTATTTAAGTTATATAGAAAGAAAAAAAAACATTAATGGGTGATTGTAAATCTGGATACTGTTGTGCTGATCTGAATACCTGTTAATCTTTAACAATACAGATCACTCAGTGGGTCTGTGGGTACCTAAGTGCTTGATTGATAGCATTGTGCTTCAAAACGATCAGTATCTTTCATAAAAATGCATTTTATATTGCAATTTTCTTCTGTATGAAGGTTAATTTGATGGACATCTGCATGACCAACTCCTTCGTGCCTGTGACGGAAATGTCGATGTCCACGCTGCCTCTCTCGAAGGGAAACACATTCGGAAAGTTTTCTGTAGGAGCCGTCATGTTCACCATAGCTTGATGTCCCTGCACAAACATGTTACAAAGTGAGTAAGTATGTGTTAAATTATTAAACATGTCGATTAGGGATATCACATGGAGAACAAAATGACTAGCAGAGGAGGTGCCATAGCGCTCTTAAACGCCTTGTTTGGACCCGAGTATTTTTTATTTTAACATAAAAATCGTTAAAAGATCCCGAACCCGTTAGGTGACGCGTAACTGATGGTTTTGGAGGATCTTTCGCGTTCCCAAGCAGGTTGCTCCCACATACATACAGGCATAAATGTCAGTTTTCTTAAAATACCTGTTATTATTTCAATCGAAAGTCTGTGAGAGAGTCTTTAAAATAAATAGATTTTTAATATAGGGCTAGTAAAGCTACTTACAGAAGTCGTGGTGGCCTAGTGGTAAAGGACCAACCTCTCAAGTATGAGGGCGCGGGTTCGATCCCAGGTCAGGCAAGTACCAATGCAACTTTTCTAAGTTTGTATGTACTTTCTAAGTATATCTTAGACACCATTGACTGTGTTTCGAATGGCACGTTAAACTGTAGGTCCCGGCTGTCATTCAACATCCTTGGCAGTCGTTACGGGTAGTCAGAAGCCCGTAACTCTGACACCAGTCTAACCAACGGGTATCGGGTTGCCCGGGTAACTGGGTTGAGGAGGTCAGATAGGCTAGGCAGTCGCTTTTTGTAAAGCACTGGTACTCAGCTGAATCCGGTTAGACTGGAAGCCGACCCCAACATGATTGGGAAAAGGCTCGGAGGATGATGATGGATAAATAAAGGTACTTACGGCTGGCATAGGGCACCGTAGGCCGGCATTTTTTGCAGCGCCCCCTACAAAAGGCTCCTTGTTTATGAAATCGCATAATTTGTAATGCATCTCAATAAATGAACGTCGGTACTCGTTATGCAAGAACTGCTTGAGAACTACGTCCACCTGGAAGTCACCACGTAATTTTAGGTATGATAGCCGATTATCTGCTGCGGTGGCTATCCTCATGAAAGGAAATTATAGTGCATAGCCAATTGCGCAGGACATATTATAGTGCACAAGCATTTGCACAGACACAGGTGCACTCACTATTCCAATCAATGCCAATTTAGAACAGGTGCTTAAGTAGGCAAATTGGACGAGAGAGGCAAGAAGTAGTCAGAGATGGAATGATTTGGACGTTCGAAGACGGACAAGCCAAGGGCCGTGATGGATGGACTTGACTTGGAATCTACATATGTTTAACAATTTCGTACTAATTTATTTTACAACACAAGAGTTAAATAATGCTTGGCGCGGTTGCGTGGACAGGTGACTATCTTGCCATGTAAAGTTCCTCCGTGTTTCGGAAAGAACCTACGCTTGTTGTAACCCGGCCGTCATTTAAAGATCTTTCTTCTGGCGTAGAAAGAAGCCAGAAAGCCTGACAACCAGTCCTACCTAGGAGTAACGGGTGGCCCAGGTCGACAGATAGGTAGTACCGATAACTAGACCGAGAGATAATAATGGCGTCCTAGCCGATTATCGGCCACGGTGGCAGTTCTCTTATGAGCAGATCAGCCATCTGCTCAGAACATACATTGCACAAGCATTGGTGTAGACACACGTGCACTATTCCCTCACTCTTGTAGCCCGATGGGAAATCGAAAACTGACCGTAATATTGTTGTTCCATTCATGTTTAGTGAAGCCAACAAGGTTGACATAGTAGGGAGACTTCCTGCTATAGCGGCGCACGGTGATCGTCGTGTTCTCCAGGAATTTGGGGTTCGTGTATACTATATTCGCCCTCTCAGGGATAACAGTCATACACTGGAAAATAAAAAGAATTAGGGAAAGAGCAGACTTGCAAGCTGATTGAACGAGTACAAGTTTCTTGATCTACACTTGCCTGCAAAGGTGCCTTGATTATAAAAAAATATAGGTACTTACTTCAACATCATAGAAATATATCAAAATTAAGGAAAAGTTTAGAAAAAAAATGTTTTTCATGGCGTTGAATGTTTGATCACCTACGATTACAAAAGGACTGTTTTTAAAAGCTAGGTACTTACATCATTATTGAGGTAAAATTTTGATGTTATTATCGATCAGATACGTGGTTATTGCTACCGTAACAACATGGATCAGTATTATCTTTTGAAATCAAAATCGTTTAAGTGAATGGTCCATTATCATAAATGGAAATTGATTATGTTCGGTTGGAGTTTAATTCTGTCTGACTGGTTTCCTCTCGTTAGGATGAGTTGCACCATTTATGTAGGTAAATGTTTTCTACTAAAACGAACGATACCGAACCAAACCGTAACCATTATAGTAATCTGTGCCATAACCAACAATAACATTACAGTCCAATGGTCAAACAAATCGGCGATTTAACAACTGGTTATGGATTAGTTAATGTGCACATGCACTAACCTAACCCAACCGTCGAGTATATAAACCCTCTACATAGAATATGGATAGATGAGACCTATCTTCTCGATTATAGTTATTTTTAGAATATTTGGGCATCTAGACGCTGACTGATGAAAAGGTGTATAGGTACTCCTATATGTGAATAAACAATCGTAGGTACCGATCCTGCGTAAACACGAGTCTATATAGTCTTTATTTAGAGATCTGTGTTAGATATACATATTATGTACCTACAGGATTCAGGACTCAGGACTTGATGCAAACCACTTTGCAGGTGCAAGCTTCTTGTAATAATAGGTAACATAGAAATTCAAACATACCAATGTAATTGCATTGGAGAAGAAGGGGCTCAAAGGGTAACAGATAAACATAATCTTACAAGCAATTACCTACACTAAACATTTCAAACCTTTTTGAGACTGAATTAGGCACTAAATAATACTGGCTGTAATTAAATCTGTAAACATTTGGCCAACAGCTTCGAAGTCAGAATTTTATCTCATTCTACAAATGACAGTGTAACAGTTTCTGGAAAAAAATATTTTTTTTTTGTTAATTTATTTTTATTAAGTATATTAGATTAATGAACCTTAAAAAATTCAAGTGTTATTAAAAATATTGAAACTGTTAAAAGAAGGTAGGTGATTACCATTTTTTTCATAATCGTAGTCATAATGAGGGTTCCCTAAAATGTCTTAGTGCTCCTATATAGAACGACTGAAAGATTTTATCTTTCAGAGGGATTTCAACTTTATTAAGCCTTTTGTTGCGCTAGTACCTAGCTTCTCGTATATTTACGTTGGAGCGATGGGATTATTCAGGATGGCGCTGTAGGTATCCTTGGTTCGAACCTATAGAATTCACCAATACCAGTTCGAACGATTAGATAAACAGAACAGATGAGGAAAATGATGAAATACGCTAGCCTAAAATAGCTATCTTCCCAACAAAATGAATATTGCTTTGAAAGTCCGTGACAAATGGGCCGTCTGCCATCGTCACCGCCACCAGTGGCTGGAAATTCTAGCAGATCCAAGTATGAAAGTGGCGGCGACTAAGTTTCGTGTCCACTCGCTTATTTCATACGTTGACCTCCTCATGCTTAATTACTGGGGCTCATAATTATTTACAGAAAACCTTTTTTTATTTCAGTTAACAATGTCTTTAGCGAAATCTATATTGAGAACTTCCCAAAAGTATAAATATGTATGCGGTCCAGCGGTAAGTTATCTTCATATAGACCTACAGTTTCGTTCTCTCCTTATATTTTGTTTTTATTGGTTTGAATACCCATACCGCTAAGCTTATAACATATAGAGGTATATTTGTTCTCGCTAGTTGAAGATGTGCCTGTCTTCAAACGCGGAGTCGTTTCTGTGCGGCGCTAACGCGAATTTTCTTGAAGCGCAATACTTGGAGTGGTCAAAGTCAAGAGGATCAGGAGCCATTGATTCGGTACGCATACTTAACTGTTACACAAATATTTGAATATGCATACACATACCTACACTCTTTCTTATTAGTGTCATATACCTATCTCAGGCGAACCAGCTATCATTTCTGCGGTCTTTCTACCTACAATAATTCATACATAACACACTATTTGTGTGTATGTGTTTCAGCCCTCCTCCCGATTTACTATATTATTTCAGATTCATCATCATCATCATCATCTCAGCCATAGGACGTCCACTGCTGAACAATGGCCTCCCCCTTAGATCTCCAGATTTCAGATTCATTCACACCAAATACCCATCTCAGCATTGTCATGTCTGCGACATGGACTCGATCATCCCTTTTCCAAAATGATGATATGAGTTTCTGTGCGAGATCTTTCTCTTTAACACTTTGGTAGCTACACATTCGTTAACATGAATACTTTTTTTTGCAGAAATGGGATGGATTCTATGATAGCGTCTGCGGTCCTGCGTTAAAGATTGAAGAAATGCAGGACGACTTTAGTCCTACAACAGTCCGTAAGTAACCCACGTAAATCGCGTTATCAACTGTTTCTGTTTGCCCTTCCGTCATTAGAAAATCCTATAGGTATGTACCTATATTTTAATAGAACTTCTATTATTTAACGAGGTGTTTCTGAACTTTTTGTACGCTTTGCTCAACAATAAGACCTTGTACCTTATTCCACATTTTATTGATATTTACAGATCCTGACCAAAAAAAGGAAGGAGGGAAAAGTTCAGAGGACGACGTTCAAGAAAGAATCAAACTGAATTTGGCAGTCGCCAGTTTAATTCGAAGTTATCAGGTGAACTATTAATTTATCAGACTGAAAAGCAAGAAATAAAAATAAACTATAGAAGACAGAAGTGACTTCCAAAACAAAAAATTGAGAAATAAACGTTTTTCCTTAGCTCCTTTCAATCCTAATAGGTAATTTATAGTTAAGATATGTCTAACCCAGCCAGTATAAGGTAAGGCCTTCACCAAGTTTGTTTCCACAGTCTCGTGGTCACCTGCTCGCGAAGACTGACCCTCTCGGCCTGACATTACCAGCCAGGCTCATCGCGTCATCGAAGAATTTGCCTCTGGACTCCAAAGGGATAGAGTCTGTTGTGGTAGCCCGGGAATTGACCTCAATGTTAAGTAAGGATCAGCTTCGGCACATACTTACCTAGTAATTAATACATCAGTATAACACGGTGTTCCATAAAGAATACAAAAAATACAATGCCCACAAAAAAAAAACGTTGCCAACCCCAGCATATTTTCATGCCATAAGTAGTAGTTCGGATAGACTTAACAGGGAGTAACACTTTTTAATAGTTTTTTAAATTTTATTTTTCAACTATCCATACTTCAATATATAATACTAGCCGTTTTCCCGCGGTTTTGCCCGCGTCCCGTGGTAACTACTGCCCGTACCGGGATAAAATATAGCCTATGTTACTCGTGGATACTGTAGCTTTTGAATGGTGAAAAAATTTTTTAAAACGGTCCAGAAGTTTTTGAGCCTATTCATTGCAACCAAACCAACAAAGTTTTCTTCTTTATAATATTAGTATAGAGCATAGATGTAACAGTTTACTAAGACGACTCTTAATTCCTTAGCCGAGGAACACTTGGACATGAAGTTTGAACTACCTGATAGAACGTTTATTGGCGGCAAGGAGACATCGCTAACACTCAGGTAAAGGTGTCATCTCGAACCTACTACCTAGCTAGATGTACAGACCTACTTGTTATTGAGGGGTTGAGACATATGCATGGAGGCTGGAAATCGATGCGTCAGCCAATATTAATTCTACAAGAAAAACAAAACATCCGCCGCACCTATCCCCACTATTCACGATATATTCAATTTGTTTCAACCGATCACCGTTTCAACCGTACTTGTCTAACCTACTTGCAATTTATGATACACTCGTTAGTTTAGGCCAAATAAGATAAAAGTCCTATTTCGCTTACTTAGAGAGATAATCCGGCGCATGGAGCTGGTGTACTGCGGGTCGATAGGCATTGAGTACATGCACATGTACGACATTGATGCCGTGACGTTCCTCCGCGAGAAGATGGAGGTGCCGGGCGCCTTCGACATGAACAACAAGGAGAAGAGAGACATCATGAGGCGGCTCACTAAGGCTGTCTTGTGAGTGCTAAACCCTATTGTTACTCTTAAACCCTATTATTACTGTTAAAACCTATTATTACTGGATAACAGCCTTTCCCCACTATTTAATGGATGTTATTATACATACTTCCTCTTGAAACGCTGATAAAAACAAATGGCATGAAAATCGGTTGCGTAATTTTGGGACAGAAAAAGCGATTTTATTTTATACTATGTAGTGTTAGGTACACATACTTGGTTTAAATAGGTACCTACTGAGTGATTTTTTATATACTTAATATGTGAATGGTCCTTCTCAACTATACCTACAGATATACTCAGAGTCCTCCTAGTTTGATGTTATTATTCCAAGTTCACGTCTTAAGAGCTCGATCTCACTGTAGCCTAGAAAAATACTTCGCCGTCAAATGGCCGGCGGAGAAGAGGTTTGGTTTGGAAGGCGGTGAGAGCATGATCGTGATGCTGGAAGAGATTGTGGACACCAGCACCAAGCTTGGCGTGGAGTCCATCACCATGGCCATGCAGCATAGAGGTGACTCTTTAATCTATGGGCCTTTTATGCCTGAGAATAAAGTTGAAAATAAATAAATATAATGGGCCATTTAATCTCCTTTCGACTTTATTCCTGTACTTTTGTAACACACTGTATATTGATACAGGTCGTCTAAATATGTTGGTGAATGTATGCCGAAAACAGTTGCTTGATATTTTTGCGCAATTCAAGCCTATGGAACCGGTGGAAAGTGTGAGTATTTATTCTACTATAGAATTCCAGAATGACATGGAATTATCTACACAATATCTAAAACAACTATTTTATTTTTAGAAAATTCGTTTTACCTAACACTAAACATCTTGAATTTTACGTATCTTGTATTTTGTTCCTCACAAATTTTATCCAGGTTTCCGGCGACGTGAAATACCATTTGGGCACTTTCATCCACCGGTTCATCCGTCGTACGAACAAGTACATCAAGGTGTCGATGAGCGCGAATCCTTCTCACTTGGAGGTGGTCTCGCCCGTCGTCTGCGGGAAGGCTCGCGCCGAACAATTCTGGAGAGGCGATAATAATGGCGACAAGGTATTATAACCCCCCGGCTTCCGTGGGTACTTCTGCCCGTACCGGAATAAAATATAGACTTAGACTATGTTACTCGGAAAGAGAAAGCTATACAACAGATTAAGTTTCTAAGAATCCATCCAGTAGTTTTTCCCAGAGATAGAGAAACATCCATAAAGTACCTACATACATCCATCTATCTAGGTATACATAAGTAGTACCTACATAAAAACTTTTGCGTTAATTAGGTTAGGTTAGGTTAGGTGAAGTATATGTAAAGTCTGCAATGGTGAGAGCTTCAGATAAAATGATTCATCATCATATCATTAAGTAAGATATGATTGCCCAGGTGATGGCTATTGTGATGCACGGAGACGCGGCCATGTGCGGCCAGGGCGTGGTGTACGAGACGTTCTCTCTGAGCAACCTGCCCGCCTTCACCACGCACGGAGCCATCCACATCATCTGCAACAACCAGATCGGGTACACCACCGACCCGCGCTTCTCTAGGAGCTCGCCCTACTGCTCAGGTAGATCCTCACAAAATCTAGCACGTAAACATTAAAATTTACTGAACTAAATATGTATGTGTAATATCCCATTAGGAACGTCCTTTCGTGAAATCGACTTCGCATGGGACTCAATACCTAGTTAACTGACGATTGTTTTAAACAAATAGGGTCGTCTTTGAGCCAAGAACTCGAGTTAACGAAATGCCCCTCTCATCGTAGATATAGCAAAAATGATCGACGCTCCGGTGCTACACGTGAACGGCGACGACGCCGAAGCAGTTGCGTACGTTGCGCGCGTGGCTATCGAGTTCCGCTGCAAGTTCAAGAAGGACGTAGTTCTGGACCTGGTCTGCTACCGGCGCCACGGTCACAGCGAGGAGGACGAGCCCATGTTCACGCAGCCCTTCATGTACAAGAAGATTAGGTCACTCAAAACTGGTCAGTCGCTGAAATACTGCATACTTACGTTATAATTGGTTAAGCTTTTCGTTCAACTTTCTAAATAGTAAAATAGTTTGTGGTTGTAGGAGACTTGTAGACCCACGACTGATTTTCCCAGGGAACTGTTGTCTTTTCTTCAACAACAGAGAACCAATCAACAAAACATAAAAATTATAATAATCTGCGTTTTCAGTCGATTTGATGTATGCGGACAAACTGAAATCGGAGGGTGTGGCGACCGAGGCCGACATCAAGGGCTGGGAGAAGGAGTACACCGACACGCTCAACAAACACTTCGAGCTCGCCAAGAAGGTCACCAAGCTCAGCATCACGGACTGGATCGATACTCCCTGGACCGGCTTCTTTGAAGCTGTCGACCCTAACAAGGTATCTTATATTTTCTAGATTGGAGAATGTAACTTAGATAGAACTCTGTATTAGTTCCATGTTTTATTTTCTAAAGTTTAGTATTTTAAGGAGATGATGCTTGTTTCAGATATTAGAAACTGGAATAAGTCAGGCATCAATAAACACTATTGCCAATCACTTCACTCAACCACCTGAGCCGTGGGCCTTTGAGATACACAAGGGTGTCACAAGGATTTTACAAAATCGAGAAAAAATGGTATGTACTGCCATAACTTAATAAATCGCCAAAGGATTATTTGTGACGATTGAATATTTTTGTTTGACGTCCGCATAACCTAGTCCTACTCGCGATGTTGCGCCTAATTTTAATGCCAAGCAAGAGGATGATGACTGAGAATTTCCCAAACGCTATGATATTGTTTATAGGTGAAGGAGGGCATCGCGGACTGGCCGATGGGCGAGGCGCTGGCGTACGGCTCCCTGCTGCGCGACCAGGTGCACATTCGCTTCACCGGCGAGGACGTCGAGCGAGGCACCATGGCGCACAGGTAAATATACCTTCTACTCCTCTACGTCATAACTCAGGCACAAACTTGACCCGGTGGAACTTGGAACTTGATGTGGTGTCTTTAACTAGTGTCGTTCCCTCAGGCATCACGTGTACCACCACCAGGGCGTGGACGGCGCCACGTACCGTGTGCTCGACACCCTCTACCCCGACCAGGCCCGCTACGAGCTACACAACAGCTCGCTCTCAGAGTTCGGTGAGAATATACATTGCTTACTTTAAGAATGGTGTGACTTTATCGTTAACGACGGAGCATTCAGGCGTTTGCCCAGTAGTGGGACGATAAAAAGGCTGATGAAGATGACGAGAAGACTTGACTACGTATTGTGTCCGTATTTCCGAAAGCGCAAACGCGACTGCAGTCAAGTGTCTCCACTCTACAACAGTGGAGCTAAGTCCCTCCTTCGAGGTATAGGTCGGGAGGAGACAAGGCGCCTTCTCGTTGAACATCAAATAAATAAACTTGCTACAATTCTATGTCGACGATAATTACTAACACGTGAATCAAGGATGTCCACATTTAAAGCTGTTGCTATCGGCAGGTATCTTGGGCTTCGAGATGGGTTACTCATACTCGAGCCCGAAGGTGCTGTCCATTTGGGAGGCGCAGTACGGAGACTTCGCGGACACAGCGCAGCCAATGTTTGACACTTTCATCGCAAACGGCGAGAGCAAGTGGGTCAGCCAGTCAGGCATCGTGGTGCAACTGCCACACGGCATCGACGGAGCTGTGAGTGATCATCTTCGCCTTTGATCCACAGTCCACAATACATATATTGCTTCATCAAACTTAAACAGATCTATGTAAGGAGTTTTGTGAATGAGTCGCCTTTTTCATTGATCAGGGTCCGGAGCACTCGTCGGGACGCATTGAGAGATACCTGCAAATGTGCGATGATGATGAGGACATCATACCTGACCTGGACGATAAGAGTTTGATCTGTAAGTATTCTGTTAGCTTGCATGCATCTCAACTACCTACTGATCTACTATATCTCTCCGGCTGTCTTCTGAGATTGTTCATATGTTCGCCATGCTTATATAAGTAGCTGAAGAATTGGTATAAGTAGCTGAAGAATTGGTTTTTGCTTGCTTGGATGCGCTAGTCTCAGGAATCGAACGGGAATACTACTGGTTGATCTCTTTCGTAAACAGCCGCCTTGACCGAATATCGGGCTAGATGTGTATCACGAGTGGTTTCGTAATATAATCATTAATTGACAGTGAAACAGCTGCGTGCCTGCAACTGGATAGTATGCAACGTGACGACTCCGGCCAACTACTTCCACATGATCCGGCGGCAAATAGCGATGCCGTTCCGCAAGCCGCTGATCATCATGACGCCTAAAGTCGGCCTGAAGCACCCCTACTACAGGTCCAAGTTCAGCGAGTTCCTTCCCGGGACTTCCTTTAGAAGGTGACATTACTAATATACTTTGGCATTACACATTCGTTATTTATTGAATAAGAAGAATTTACACACCAAAATTAACGATTCAAGTAATATAGGTAATTTAATTTTCTGAACATTATATTCTTTCAGAGTCATCCCGGAAGAGGGACCAGCCAGCAAAAAGCCTGAAGGTGTTAAAAAGCTAATCTTCTGCACCGGCAACGTAGCTATCAAAATTAATGACCTTCGAAAAGAGAAGAAACTGGAGGACAAAATTGCCTTGTGTCGCGTCGAACAGGTGTACCCGTTTCCTTACGACCTGGTCCTCAAAGAGTTCTGCAAATACGAAAAGGCGAAGAAAGCATGGTGTCAGGAGGAACACAAGAATCAAGGCGCTTGGCCTTTCGTCAAAGTTCGCATGGAGAATCTCTTTCAACAAAAAATTGAGTTAGTACCTACTTATGCAAGGAGAATTTGGCGAAATTTTCGAATTCGATTTAGTTTGGATTGCACAAAAATTGGAGACCCTCGTTCACAGTACCTACTTATGTAACTCGCTAGAAAACAAAACATTGGACAATCTCCTTCTGTTTTGGAAGACTAATAAAAGTTTAGGTACGGCTTAGGTAGTCACATCAACTTAATACTAATGAATTTACTTGTTTACCCTCAGATGCATTTCAAGACCAGCGAGTTCGGCTTCGGCGACGGGAATAAAATGGGTTCACTTGAAGGAGTTGAAAGAACTCAAGGATAGAATTATTGCAGGCTGCGTCTAGAAGTAAAATTAGTAAAAACTTGTGAAATGTCCAATAATGAAAACAAAATAATAAAAAAATAGTTTTATATCACTGACTTTTTACTTACCTAAGGAACACTATGTAATATGGCCTGTGCACACTATGTACTTTAGGCCCAGCGCACACCGCTGGAAGCGCGTAGGAGAGCATTTTCTTGAATCCGCGGGCGGATGGATCATCAACAGAGCATCGAAGAGCATACGCGCGCATGCTTTATGCATTCGCCTCTTATATACTCCTCTTATGGACTCCTTTTATTTGCTTCTCTTATATACTCGCCTCTTATGTACTCTCTTATGAACTCTCTTATGTACTCCTCTTATGTACTCCCCTTATGTACTCCTCTTATGTACTTCCCTTATGTACTTCTCTTATGTACTGTTAGATAACGTTGAACTATAAGGATTGGTTGTAGGCGCTTGCGGCGCCCAGGGCCATCGCCCAACCGCGCCCTACCCTATAACCGCTACAGGCTGTACGCGCCGTTGAGCGGCGCGGTTATTGAATACGTGTGTGTGTAAATCCGTAAATCCTCCCCATTGGTCCTCCCTCGGTAATGGTCGTCCGTCGGCTACCTATTTCTCTGTGCTTTGCTTGACACTAACAAAGTTGACAATCTTGAAACTTGTCATCAAAGTCACTGTCACTAGAGTGAAATTCATTGAATGTTAAAAATCAAAACAACAGTGTAAGCCGGGGTTGCGTCCTTTGATAGTTAATTTAATAAGAATCATGTCTTCCTATTTTGATTTCTTTTGCAACAACATCAATAAGAATTGTCAAGAATCACAAAATGTTGACCGCATTGCCGGCGCTTGTTACTCAATGTGCCCTGATGAAGAAGTCAAGTTGTACGTATGCATAGAGACTTAAATGAACAATACCTACCATTTAAAACAATCATTCAAATCATTATTCCAGTTAATTCGTGGATTATATATAGTCCTCTTTATAAAAATTGCTTATATTGCTTATTATTGTTTCAAAAATAGCGTACCTCTATAAAGCCAGCTACATCTCTAGCACTGAAATAATAAATAATTGTTCATATTAGATCAGTATTTCCTACGATTAGTGCATGTCGGGGCGCTATAAATATGCTATAAACGTCAAATGATTGTATTATAGGCGCGAGTCTGAGCGGCTAGTGCACGTGTTAGAAGTGTGGGGCAGTGAGAGGAAGCTGGTGAAGAGTTACAGCAGGTCGGCTGCAGACTCCAACATGGCTGTCCCGCGCCTGCTGCGACCGTACTCCACGCTCACCAACACTGTACAGTATCTGCTGCTTGAGTAAGACTGCTACCATTTCAATAGACCACTTATTGTTACATATTTTCTAATAAATCACAAATAGTTTAAGCATAAAATTTCAAAATATTCAATGTCACATTTAACAGATAAACTTTACTTTCAAATTACTTTTAAAGCAATTACATAAAAAATAATTATACTCGCTTTTAGTAAATAATAATACTATATTGTTACAGTATAACAAGAAGAGTAGATGTACCAGCATCGGTAGTGTATGACTATGTAGATGACCGCCTAAGAGCTGTGAGGCAGGACGTCACAATACAGCGGCTGCCTCCTGAACAGTGTGTTTGTCTTCTAGAACCTATGATTAGGTTCTATGTCTATTATGGATATCAGTAAGTATTGAATTTCAAATTACAGATCATGGTCTTGGGGAAAATATACTTAATTATTATATTTTTTACTCATAAATCTATCATTTCAGGTTATCAGACCTACCTCTAAAAGACTATGACCCAGTCCTCAACAAGAAGCGCTTACTAGAATGTATAAAATGGTATCTTTCATGCTGTGACACGATTGATAAAACACAAGGAAAATTGGATCAGCTGAGCGGATTCTTTTCCAACCTTGAGTTGAACAGTAGTAAGCAATATAAACTGGTCAATGATCAAGTCCTAATGGAAAGCCTTTACATTTTGTGCAATCTAGATGATTTACATCCATTATTCAGATATGTTAAACTATCTAAAGATTTAAAGAGGTAAGAAGCTAGAGTTCAATAATATATTTTTCATCCCACCATCTCGGAAAGAGTAGTTTTACCCTTTGATATCTGAGCGCAAAAGTCGTTTTTATCCTCTAGAGCGGCAAAGTGATTTGAATTTAGAACATCGTGTGCAATACTCCATTTGTGACAATCTTGATAAGACTTTTCAAACAAATGCATATTAAACAAATAAAATACTGCTTAAAATAATTATTAAATTAATTAAATAATTTTTATTATTGTTTTTACATAGATTTTTGACCTCGTTTCATTTTTAAACTGAGTTTTCAAATATATGAACTTTAATAGGTACTTCTTTTTAATTTGATACTCATATGTGCGCGCCATTTTGTTTTTAAATTTCCTCGATGAGGTGGGATGAAAAGTTACGTGTTGCACTCGAGTGCAAAGATTTTTCACCTTGTGCTCTTTTGATTCCCTCGCTATCGCTCAGGATTCTAATTATTGAAACACTCGCTACGCTCGTGTTTCAATTTTAGAATCCTTCGCTTGCTCGGTCATCAAAATTGAGCCCGCGGTTAAAAAGCAACTTTGCACTCTTGTATAACAAATAACTATTTCATCCCACCATCTCGGAAAGAGTAGTTTTACCCTTTGATATCTGAGCGCAAAAGCCGTTTTTATCCTCTAGAGCGGCAAAGTGATTTGAATTTAGAACATCATGTGCAATACTCCATTTGTGATAATCTTGATAAGACTTTTCAAACAAATACATATTAAACAAATAAAATACTGCTTAAAATAATTATTCAATTAATTAAGTAATTTTTATTATAGTTTTTACGTAGATTTTTAACCTCGTTTCATTTTTAAACTGAGTTTTCAAATAAATGAACTTTAATAGGTAGTTCTTTTTAATTTGATACTCATTTGTGCGCGCCATTTTCTTTTTTTGAGTTTAGAAATTTCCTCGATGAGGTGGGATGAAAAGTTACGTGTTGCACTCGAGTGCAAAGATTTTTCACCTTGTGCTCTTTTGATTCCCTCGCTATCGCTCAGGATTCTAATTATTGAAACACGAGCGTAGCGAGTGTTTCAATTTTAGAATCCTTCGCTTGCTCGGTCATCAAAATTGAGCCCGCGGTTAAAAAGCAACTTTGCACTCTTGTATAACAAATAACTATTTCATCCCACCATCTCGGAAAGAGTAGTTTTACCCTTTGATATCTGAGCGCAAAAGCCGTTTTTATCCTCTAGAGCGGCAAAGTGATTTGAATTTAGAACATTGTGTGCAATACTCCATTTGTGACAATCTTGATAAGACTATTCATACAAATACATATTAAACAAATAAAATACTGCCTAAAATAATTATTCAATTAATTAAGTAATTTTTATTATTGTTTTTACATAGATTTTTAACCTCGTTTCATTTTTAAACTGAGTTTTCAAATAAATGAACGTTAATAGGTACATCTTTTTAATTTGACACACATATGTGCGCGCCATTTTGTTTTAGTAATTTCCTCGATGAGTTGGGATGAAAAGTTACGTGTTGCACTCGAGTGCAAAGATTTTTCACCTTGTGCTCTTTTGATTCCCTCGCTATCGCTCAGGATTCTAATTATTGAAACACTCGCTACGCTCGTGTTTCAATTTTAGAATCCTTCGCTTGCTCGGTCATCAAAATTGAGCCCGCGGTTAAAAATCAACTTTGCACTCTTATATAACAAATAACTATTTCTAAAATTTTAAAAATATATTATTATAATACATAGGTAAATGTATTGTTTTTTCCAGAAACAAGAAGCTCCAATTAGCATACGAAATAGCAATAGCAAACATTCAGGGCAATTACATAAAAGTCTGTAGACTGTCTGAAAAACTGTGCCCTCTGTCATATTCTGCACTTTCCACCTACCTACCCACACTGCAACGGTAAATCTACATTATTATTTCTGTCTCATCCATGTCTTGGATTGAACTACATACTACATATATACAAACTACTATAAAAGTAAACTATGACTTCTTTTAAAGATCACATTTTATAAGGTAGCCAGTGACCCTAGTCCTTTAGATATGTCAGGATAATATAAACATTGCTACAGCCGTGCACTAGAGGTGATGAGCCACGCATACAACAGCAAGCGGCTGACAGTTCCACTGACGAGTGTGTCGCGCTGGTTGCGCTATGGAGCGGCGGCGGCGGCCCGACAGGCCTGCGAGCACTACGGTCTGACGGTGGACGGAGACGCCGTGCGGTTCGATAAGACTACCTTCAAACATGATGCTACATTGGTAAGATTTCATTTGGATTTGCTCTAAATTATTAATTACCTAATAAATATATTCAGGTTACTTATTATTTTATGATTTAACTTTTCAGAATATACCCAAAACTGTGGACATAAGGAAGAAATTTGATTTAAGTATAATGGATATTTTTACATATACAACAGACAAATAAAGTTTTATATTTTACAGTATAGTCTAGAAGTCTGATTAGAATTATTATTGAAGATTAAAATGTAACAACTACCTCAGGGCTTGCAATATTACAAATAAAACAATTGATTTATAAAGGAATCCTTTATTTATTTACATAAGAAAATTCTCCTAATTATGCAATAACTAATTACAATGGACAACAAAATCTATCTAATATCAAATGGTTGCATGGCTCCCAATGTCCAATTCATTCATTATTTATGCTGTGTACCTTCCTATCCGATACAATGAGACCTAACATTTTATTCTATACATAAAATAACAATTATGTAAAATAGCCAAAATGTATGAAAGTACCACATTGTCAGAGAAGTGGAGAAGTTACAAAATCTAGTTCTAAATACCATATTTATTATTGTATTTCCAATATGAGAAGTATATTTGAGAATTAAATTCTAGATTTCATTCACATATTGTTATAGAAAAATACCAAGACATTCCTCTGACAACGTAGTATGTTAGTGATGATGTAGTAAAATAATACAGCTTTGCCTACATCATATATAACAACAGCCGAGAACCACACTCCACTTCGCTACTACATCATAAATAAATTAACCTTATATTGAAAGAATTTCATTATAATCCGCAATGTTGACCATGCTACACTTTTTATTAGATTTTTGCTTATAAGAGTTACCGATACACGTAATAAATGCTCCATTCCCATTACACTGAGGATCATGTGTAGTGTGCCGATGAATAAAAACAATTTTGAAACAAAATGAGTAATATCACAGATCATGAGGGCGGCCGCATAGTCGATATTGCGGAACTTCGATGCGGAAATGTCGTTAATGGTAACTAATCAGTAGGGTGACGCTATCGAGCTCCAAGATTAAATTTATTTTTAATGAGTACCCATGACTATCTAAACATTCACAATAAATAACATACTGCAGGGAAATTCATGTAAAAGCGTATGGATATAGCCTTAATAAACACACAAATAGTAAATATTTCGTAAGGTATTCTCCATGTAGAATTTATCAGTAATAACAATTTTATACAAGTGTATCTAAAAACGTTACGTTTCTTAGATTTAGAGGTCTTTATACATCCATTTGGTAGCACCTAGATGTTAATTTATATAAAGGGAAGGTAAACATTAAAAGTAAATTAAATATCGTCAGGAACCATGTAAAAACTAAAATAAATTCAATACAACAAACGAATGTCATAACAAGTTTTTAGACGATAGTCTACGCGTGATTTCATCGTGATACAACACATAAAAACTGATAAATAACGTTTAAAACAACAACAAAAGCTCTAATTTACAATAGAGGTATATCATTGAACTATACAGTGACATGAAACATGTTTACCTTCCTAGAGGCGACGGAGGCGAACCTAAGTAGTGTCATGTCGGCGGCTCAACACACACGGGCCGTATGTACACACACGCGCCGCTCGCGAGCCGCTTGCGCTGCTTATTCCTTCCACTGTTAGGAAAAAAACGATCAGATTACATTATCTAAAACGGAAGAATATCTGATGATTTCATTTGTAAAATCCTTAAAATATGAAATACCTGTGCGTGTGAGTCCTAGTTGAGCTTAAGGAAGGCGTCGTCGAAGAGCTCGAGCTCGTGCGAGAGGTAGTTGGCCTTGTTGCGCAGCTTCTTGGCGGAGGTGGAGGCGCTGTCCAGCATCTTGATGGCCTCCTTCACCTCGCACAGCTCCGAGTCCATCTCCGTGGTCGCCTCGTCGATCAGCCGGCACAGCCGCGCGAACATCGTTGATAGCTCCCTGGATATATTCATGTCGATTTATGTGAATCATTGAAAATGTTGTCTTAAAGGGAAATCTTCATTTAACATTTTTTTCGAAAGTCGAATTTCAGTTGAAAGGTTAAATTCTGCATGGAGGTGGTGGGACTCGAAAAGCGAGTAATTATTTAGTCAACCATATTTATATGTTTTTGCAAACGAAAGACCACTTGTGAGATGACGGCTGATAGAAGAGCATGGAAGAAGAAAACATGCACCTTCCCCAAATGAAAGGGAGGCTGATGATGATGAGGTATGCGCCATAATGTTTTTGGCAAATATGAGCGGTCGTATATAGAGATTGCTCGGTACTGACTGCTGCACTTGGTGGCTGCAGTTGGCGGAGGTGAGGTCGACGATGAGGCGCAGCTTCTTGCTGGCGTGCGCCACGTACTGCTGCTTGAACACGCGCTGCTGCGCCCGCGCCGTCCACGTCAGCCGCTCGTACGCGTACAGCGCGCCGTACAGCACGCCCGTCACCGCCACGAAGCGCCAGCCCACCGTCTTCAGCAACTGCAACACCATACACGACACTCAGCGTACACCATGGAGAACCAAAACGAGTAGAGGTCTAATGGAAAAACTCCTAAGTGGCTCGCCAAAATGCGGGTGTTTGGGGGACGAGGAACATTACTGTCTCCTTATGCATCTATTTTGGAACCGCCCATTTTTTGTAAAACTCGCCTCGTTAATTCACTTTTAGTCAGGTCCACTGTACGTATTTGACCTAGAAGATACATAACCCACTCGCCCTTATAGCTTCTCTGCTCATCTTTACTTCCTCCTTACTTCATGACACAGTACTCACAAGTCCGGACAGCAGCAGGCCGCCCATGGTGCCCTGCGAGGTGAGGGCGCCGAGCGCGAACTTGCTGACGAGCCCCCACTCCTCCGCCGACAGCCCCACGCTGCCCGCCAGCGTCGGCCCGTTGCTGCGGGCCACCTCCATCGACGACGGGATCGAGCTCACTGATGGCGGGATCTGACGAAAACGAAAAAGTTATGTAGCTATCATGAGAAACGCACACTTTTACATATAATGGCCATATAAAACAACAATGAACAAGTGTGCTTTCTTTTTAAAAGAGTGTCTTGGGAGTTTCTTGCCGGTACTTCTTCATAAGACCCACTTTTTGGTGCCGAGTACCTCTAATAGATCATTTTATGAAATAAAAGTACTAGAGATTTTCCCAAAACGAAAAAAAAAGAACATAATTATTGTTTTCATATACCTTGAGTAGTAATGAAGTACATACCTGTGTGTACTGTGGCGGGTTCTTGAGCGCGATCTTGCTGGAGTGCTTGCCCTGGAAGCGCTGGATGAGCGCGGTGATGCCGTACGAGAAGCGGAAGGACAGGTCCTCGGTGAAGTCGGCGCAGAGGTTGTCGCAGTTGAGGCGGTACAGCACCTCGAAGGGCTGCTGGTGCGGGATGATGTAGCTGGCGGCTGCCGCCCGCTTGTGCATCGGCAGGATGTTGTACATGCGGTCTATGAACATTACACATTGGATTAACATCGATGAAATGGATAAAAATCGAGTTTACGAAGTTGAAGTTGAAGTGAAGTGAATTGAAGTTTGAAGCAGATTTTTCAAGCAAATATGGTCATTTTGTATACAATATGACGCGATTCGAGCGGAATTACTACTTAATTGGGCAAGGCAACAAGTGTGTCTCCAGAAAAGTTATGTTATGTCTCATGAACTGTTCTACTAATCGAATTTAGACAACCATTTAGCAATATAATCTGGCTATATTTTATTGCTAAATTGGCTGGCTGGTATATATTAGTGGCTGCAAAAGGGTAAATTAACTTTATATGATCTTACCAGCCATTTCCTTCTGCGCCTGATCCATTTCATTGCCGATATCAGCCGACAGCCTCTTCTTGAGCCGTGACCCGAGCCCGGACTCGACGTGCTTGTGCAGCGCGCGCTTGTACTGGTCGAGGGCGCCGCGCTCGGTGCGGAAGGGCGCGTCGTACTCGTCCACGAGGGCCGACAGGCGGCGGATCTCCTGGCTCAGGGTTAGCGATACCTGGGGCAAGCAGATTAGAGGATATAGCTTCGGAAAATGGGATGTTGATGATTTTTTGGTGATTGGTTTCCAATCTTCCTATGCCAAAAGGAACAAACAGTGGTCATTCTCTTTTCAACTCAGTTCAATAAGTACCGCCTCATTCAAATATTACCGCCTATTTTGAGACTGGAATGAATTTTGCAGTCATTAAAAACAATTTTGCCGTCGTGGCTATGGAAACGACATATAAATAATTTGGCGATACAAAACATTGGCCATTTCTGATCTCGAATATCAGTTTTCAAAAAGGTTCTATAATATAGAATGGTAGATCATATAACCGCTGGCTATAGTAATAATATAGCTATATCTAAGGCATGTTGTCGGTGAGCTGGGCTTGTATGTTTTCAAAAAGAACTGTTGACTACAATTACAGCAACGTACAAAATATAAATATTGTTCGTACAGGCCGTATCGGAGGGTCGTACTCGTCTACTATGGAGGACAGACGAAGGATCTCTTCGCGGACAACCACGGATACCTGAATGGAAGGTATTTACATCAAAATGGGATATCATACTATACCGATGTGTTCGAAAAAAGGTTGGTGAGGACTGGGAGTGTTACATAGGGACTGATATTAGAAAAGGATGATCTTTTATTCTTTAGAAATCTTCTAGTAATAAAAACCCAGATTAGTGGGTAGGAGGAAGGAAAGATTACCCTTAAGGCAGGTAGGACAGGCAGGCACCTTGTTGTAGGTTAGGTAACGGACAATAGGCGTGACCAAGACGATAAATTACTAACTTATAAGGCGTTCAGGTATCTTGACATATCTAATTGATTGACTCGATTTTGAAATAAATAGGCGGCTGCCATGAGGGCAGAGCTGGTACCGTTCCTTATCCCTCGCTTACTCGCATTTTGGAGATTTTGCGTTATGACATCTCCTTTAGTAATTTTGCTCGAACCGGACGCCCGTGCTGTCCTCTGCCTCCTCTGTCCTCTGTCTCCGTTCTCCGCCGTGGACGTGGACATGTCGCTAACTACATTAGTTCGGTATATACCTTATGCTCGACGCTCTCGACCATGCGGTTGATCTTGTCCTTCATCTGTCGCGTGATGGTGGTGAGCTGCTCCTCGATGGCGGACAGCTGCTCGTGCAGCACTCGCTGCTTCTCCACTTTAGCTGCCTTCTGGTCCGTCGCTGTGTTGTACACCTGGAACACCGTGTTTGTAATGAATTTCTGCTTGTAAATTGGCTTGACCTACAATCTACATGAGTATTTTTTTTCACATTTTGATAAGATAATCACGAGACCGGGTGCCGGTTGTCTTTTTAACCTTACTGGCCGTTTATGGGTAGTCAGAAACCAAAAGATAAAGTCTGGCAAACAATCTTACCAAAGATCAGAGAGGCAGTCCCTCCATGGAAACACTGTTATTTACTCGTATCCAATTAGACTAGAAGTCCACCGCACACAACGACGGAAATCATAGGGAAAATGCTAGGCAGATGAAATATTAGAAATAACATATAAGTCAAGTTAACTATGTCAATAAGGTAATATATGTACCTGTTCTAGCGCGGCCATGACCTCAGCGGCGATGTTCTTGCCGCGGCGCGAGTGCTGCGCGAACTTGGTCCTCACTGCTGACTTGCTGATGCACTCCTCGAACTTGCGCTCGAAGTCCACGAACTCGAAGTACCGCACCTGGTGGCCTTCCGCTAGGATCGGCGCTGGAGAACAACAGAAAAAAATAAATATAAAAAAAGGAAGGTCATCGTTCAGGTCTTAAAATTGAGGTCATCATCAGAAACATAAGCAAACCCCAGCGGCCCCAGCAAGGCCAAGGCCTGTCGGGGCTGGAAGATTGTAAGAAAGAGTTAACGCGGCCCTGGTAAATAAAAGGCACACGATGGATTTTTTGTCAATAAATCTCTGCTTAAAGACAGTGGGAGGGAAAAAAAGTATGCTCAAATAATGCTTCATCGTGTATCTATGCTTAACGTACAAGAGACGGGCTTCTCCCGCTCGCGCATGCGCGTGAGCAGCGCCTCCTTGGCGGAGATGAAGAAGATGCGCTCCTCCGCCTCCTTGGGCGAGCACACGCGCAGCTCGCGCGACAGGAAGTCCACGCAGCGGTTCGCGTGCTGCGTGCGGACCTACGGACCAACATACATCATTATATACATATTAAACCAACATGAGTTTGTTGAATCAATACATTTCCAACATAGTGAACGGACCATAGAAAAACATATTTACACTATTTTTAGTTGCTATTGGGATTTTGAGAGCAACCCTATTTACTGTTCCCATTCACCCCGAGTAGACCATCGTGATACAAGCTAATTTGCCAAGCAATAATGAACACCTAGGTCAATTGGGCAGACTGTGACGTATTGATTATAAAATAAATTACTGTAAAGAGTTAACTGTTGATATGTAGAATCGAAAATAAACTTACTTGATCTAAATACTCAGGTTCGGAAGCTGAAGCATCCCATCGGTTGTTCAGTATGAATATGTTCGGTTGCGATATTTTTGTCGATACTTTATGAAAGAAGTTCTTCTCCTGTAATCGTAAAAAAAGAAAATTATCAGAAAAAAAATACACAGGTTTCACATAAAAAAAAAAATCGGTGATCGAAAACTGAAATCTATTACGAGAGGCTCGTTTGTTGCACATTCATTTTACGGTGCGGACAACTGATGCGTTTAAGATGTGCCGATAGCTCCGCAACGGTGCTGCATCGGCATTCTACATACCTGTGGTATTTACCACACGCTGCGTCATACCGCATTGGTGCCCTACGGCACCTAACGAGGAGTGGTGATGTTCTGCACTACTACAATATCCAGTCCGTGTGACTACTACTTCGATAAAATATGGCGCTATGACCTGTCCTGGGGCCTACGTGCTACAGTACTCACAGTGACCATGAGCGTGGACTCTGCGTTGGCGACGAGCACGAAGACGTCGGCGTCGAGGCAGTACTGGTCGATCCACTCGTCGAGGTTGGGCGTGACGTCGACGCCGGGGCTGTCCACCAGCACCACGTCGTCGCGCAGCAGCGCGCACAGCTCGCGCGGCCAGTACACGTGCACCAGCGAGCACTCCTGCAGCCGCGACGCGCACAGGGCGTGGCCGAGCTGGCTCACTGACTGCGAGGGCAGAAAAAAGGTCGAATGTCACTCAGGACTTCAAAAAATTCAATAAACGGGAGGGTCACGGTCATAGAGAAGCTCAAAAGCCACACAGGACTTTTATATCTTAGAAAAAGGAAATTCCTACAGATGTTTGATTTGGTTTCTATCACGAAGAATGGTTAAAAATGAGTCTGAAATCATAAGGACACATTTTGCCTGAACATGAGCCTTCCTATCATAAAAAACGTGCTCGAGGTTCATACCTGCACATTAAGCTTCTCCTCGGAGCCGTCGGTCCTGAGAAAGGACTCGTCGGTGTCGGAGCCCTCGACCTGCAGGAAGCAGTTGGTGGTGTGCCCGATGCCGCTCGGCAGGATCTTGTCGTGTAACATCGCGTTGATCACTGTACTCTTACCGTTGCTTGTCCTGAAAACAGGGAGAAAACATTGCTTTGTACTTTGGAATTTCTCATGTGTTGTGGCATGTTTAAGTTTCGCCTTGCTGGTATCGAACTCGCATCAGATGCAATTCAAAATGCATTTTCTTCGGCCGCCATTGGTTAAGATGCAACAGAAATTACACATCTTGGTAACACTTTGGGTCGGAAAAGGCCTAAAAGACTGAACTCAATCTAAAAAAGTATGGAAAGGTTATCCAGTATGTGGATTGTGAGGGGTCATAAATGCATTGGAACTTGAAAAGTTGTCATAGTTGACAAAATATCCGTATAGATAAAAACGTATTAGATGCTTACCGGCCAAAGAAGGCGACTTTCATGTGATCTCGTTTGAGCACTTCTCGTATGGCTTGCACTTTGGATACATAGGCCTCCACGTTGGCCAGGTCCTGTGGAGTTGCGATGCCATTTTCACCCGTGACAGCTAAAAATACATAGTTTATTACATAGATTTGACCATATAGCGTTAGTAGAATACATAAAAACTTACAAACAATATACTAGGAACTATTTCGTGTGTATCTTTATCCATGCCTCCCAGACTTTTTATTTTCCACCAATTACGATCGGGTAACCGTAGTATCAACATTATTCATATTTTGAATGTTATATAGCCAGTGTTTTCCCACGGTTTTACCACACTCCCAAAAACATGCATATTTTCGATAAGAGGAACAAATTACTGAATGTGTGAATGTATCTTTTTTCTGCTGTAATTTCACCTTAAGCCATTGAGTAGTTTATGTGTGAAAATGTTGTGGTGTTGATTTATCGACCGTTAGTTGGCAACTGCTAATTAGGCTAAAAGCTAGCATCCACATATGAATTAGATCATTCTTAATAATAATTGCTCAATTTATTTTAGAGAAAACAACGGTAAATGCCTTATTTGTAAAAGCAATATTTGTACCAATATTCGTGTTATTTTGCCAATAAGAAACTCATTCAATCTGTGTTCTGAGCAAGTCGATCATAATGATTAATTCCGCTAAAACAACTGAAGTATTTACTTAACTCTATGGTTGATCGTTTAGAGGGAATTACTAGCCGCACGTAATATAAAACGCACGTTTCCGCCTGACGTACACATTGGGATTAGTCAGCACAACCTTCACCGTGCATTGTTACCAAACTATGTACCAACAATACAATTGTTATGAAACTATGTAATACACAAACAAGTGATAGTTGTGTTGGAAATGCGCCAGCGTAGCACTCGATTCTCAAATATCATGGCCCTACATAAATCGACCCAATTTACACGTGTCTATGACTAAGTTAGGTCACAGTTAAATACTTGAAGACCTTAATAAGTTTATTGATTAAGTTTAATCGGCAGTTCCATTACTTATAAATAATTTCGGAAGTAATGCCCTAGGTTATATTTTTTGTAAATAAAATAATTTGGGGAATCCCAGAAAAGGGATTTCTAAAATTATTTAATTACTAAGGACTCATTGACATCAATTTGGCAATAGAACAAATGCTTATGCGCACCCAAATGTGCGACGTTGTTAATTAATTTCTATGCTTTATCTTGTCACGATGTTTACATACGCTCTCACTCGAATCAGTCTCCTAGAAGCGATTGTCGAATCTATCAAAACTCCTTCGATAAAACTAATTATTTATTTTTATTTGAATCCAATTCGGTAACTGGAGTTATAGAGGCAGATTTCTTATCGTTTGAGATTAGAAAGTAAACAATTAAATGTGTAACCAACTTATCAATGTTGAATGATTTTATGTAAACAAAGATGTAATAAATGATTGCTGCATATGCGCTTATCTTTCATAGGTTGTTCAGAAATGTTCAAGACGCAGGAATGTCAAATGCAGTTTTTGGCATTCAATGAAACTGCTTGCGTCTAATAACGTCGTGAGAATGTACGGTATGAACGGTCTTCTAACGGGATCTCTTATT
Source organism: Helicoverpa armigera (assembly GCF_030705265.1). Classification (NCBI taxonomy): domain Eukaryota; kingdom Metazoa; phylum Arthropoda; class Insecta; order Lepidoptera; family Noctuidae; genus Helicoverpa; species Helicoverpa armigera. The sequence continues at coordinate 1,163,572 of NC_087128.1, forward strand.
AAATGTAACAGCAATGAACATGCGAAAACTATCATGAAAAAGCAACCAATAACATAAGTGCTTAAAAAATTACGGACCGCAATTGCGGTCGATACTCTATTAAATAATCACACGATTCACATTATATCATACATTTTTGATTAAAAAATATATGTACACATGACAAGTCAAGGTTAAAAAGAGAGTAAGCAAGGGCATGTACAAGGACTAAATTAATTTCATACAACCATTTGTCTGTGTTTTATTATAGTACTCCGTATTTAACATGCTTTTTTAATTCAAATACTAGCTTCTGCCAGCAGATTACCCTGAGTATTAAAGGGAACAAGAGTCCGATGTACAAGCTATATTACAGCCCTGTAATTAAACTGTACTCACTCATATCTAATAGAAACAAGTGGTATACAGAAATTGTAATACTATAATTTTGAACACACTGCTCTTTCTAACATGGGTCTAATTACTAAAAATACTATTGACGATGACCTTTGTCCAAATACGCGATCACACCAAACATAGATCGATTGAGAGTTATGAATTATTTATTGCAAATATGTAGGTATTATGAGACAGATCTGTATTGAGTCTGCACAAGGCTGTAGGCAGAAGTTGTGTCAATCCAAATATGTTACAGCACATGGTAGGTCTTTAAGTCTATAAAATACTATATTATAATCTTCCTGCCCTGTTCCCATAATTTTTATATAAAAAAAATAATCTCCATATACTTGGAAGGCTCAACTAAATTGTAAATTTTTTTCAAAATAGAACTTCTGCTTTAATTTAAAAACGGTGACATACCTTGATTAATTTGGTACAATTTTTTTCAGGGAAGTGTGGTGCATGACCTATCTTTTTAGTGTTGTTATTTTTGGAGCATACTTTTAATTACATTAATTTTATTTCAACAGTGTTTTCTTGTTTGTTTTAAAAGTTAGTTGTTATTGATAGCAAAGATGTTATGAAGATCAAGTATATGTATGTAAACAAATAAAAAAGTACTTACCATGCATAAAAGTGACGGCATCTTTGACATAATCATCTATCTCAACAAATATATCATTAATCTTCTTCTTAGCCCTCACAAATATCTGTAGCGGTGAGTCAACGTTGGACATGTTCACGCGGACCGCACCATTGTTCAGCATCGCAACGTTGTGGGGCCCGTCGCCAGCCATCATTGATATCGTACGGTTAACATACGCAGCCATACGGGAAGGAAATATTCACGGTTGTCGTTAGGTGGACCTTATGCCGGACAAGCCAACAATATAGTCACTGTATCACTTCTACAGTTTTAATAATGCATGCACGGTAAAGCTGCAACAAAACATAACAAGGCATAAAGAAGTGCAAAGAAAACAAAATAATAGGACAGTGCTATTGACTTGTAGGAATTATTTCCTGTGCTTCAACTTGTAGACAAAATAGGTGCTACTTATAATATAGCTCTTAGAACACAAAAACATTATAAAACTACATTTCTTTTAATATTAGACCTACATGTTTTTGATAGTCCAGTTCATGAGTTTATAAATGTTTGGACTGTGAGTCCAAACACACCAAAGTCATAGATTGACTGCTGATTGGTCAGACCCAAGATTTATACTTATCAGAAATAGAAATATCTTGAGACAGCTTGATAGACTATGATTTAACACAAGTATTTTGTTTAGGAAAGGTTGATTACTTCTAACATAGTTGTAGGCAGCATGCAAAACACAGAGCATCCAAGTTGCTGTAAGAATCAGTGAGATGTTCTGTACAAAGTGTGAAGTAGGTACTTGTATTGAGGTTATGTTTGTGATCAAACTAAGTCTTACAAACACATTTTACATAAGAAACATTGAAAATAAAATAGGATATAAGCAAGATAGCAACACAACAATGAGACAAAATATCAATAGCTTATGATCTGCACCTTATCATCTCGTTGCATCATCGCAATCGATGAGCATCCCTGTAGTCCGAGCCGCGTGAAAATTTATACACACTTTAGCGATAATATTTAAAATAAAAATAATTATGAACAAATTATGTACGATGAGACGTAAAACAACTGACAGCCGCTAAATATAAGTCAATCAAAATTCATTGAAGATAAAATTCACTATTACGGCCCATCACGTATATGTTGCACTTATATAAAATAATAGTTACTAATATAGCTTACCTATGCATTAAAGCATCATATTGAACATGTTACTCCCTATTTAAAATTATTTTCGGCAGATTATTACCAATAAATTTTTTCATAAATTTATTTCCCTGTTTTCAATTGTCAATTTTTCTCAACTTCGGGAACGTTCGGTTCTCATTTTCATTTTCTTAAGCTACCATTGGCTCAAACGCTAGAAGCGTTGCACGACTGGAAATTGCTAACCAATGAAATTTATGTATGAATACGCATCTGAAAACGTTTAGTAACTGTTGTTCATGTACCATTTTAAAGATTTTAATAAATTGATTGCTATGTTTGTAGCGATTTTTTTCCATGTGTTAACTACATATTGTTTATATATATACCGATAATTTATTATAAAATATGTATATTGTTAAATGTTCAAAGTTGATATTATATTATTTTCAAATCGATTTAAAAATAATCATAACGCAGAAACAATACGTGGGGACCACGTTTGAAATACGTTTTATTCAATTAATGTAGAAAATGTTCAGTGGGTTGTGATATTACCGTTACGCTATTGTAATACCTATTTATTATATTTTAGATAAAGTATACGTAACTTCTATATACTAGTGTATACATTAGTTCCACAGTTTTACTAGTAAATATAAAAATAATTTGTACTTTTTTTCTAGGAATTCCACTCAAGCAGACAACTAAACGTTTCATTCTTGAAATGTCAAATGAATGCAATAAAGTCAATGGCGGATGAATGAATACGAAGGAAAGCCGCTTGTCGAAACCAACTTTGTCCCATTTGTTCATAAACAAATACTCAACTTTAAGTTAAAAAGTGGTTATAACAGATTTTGATTAAAGACTCATTTAAATAAGCAAAATGTCTCGTTCTGTCCGTGCGGAAACTAGAAACCGTGTCAAAGATGATATCAAAAGGGTAATGCAAGCCGTGGAAAAAGTTCGCCATTGGTGAGTTAGACATTTTTATTAAACATTTATCTAAATTAATTTAGGGCCTTGAAATAATACTGTGTTTATTTTAAGGGAGAAAAAATGGGTGACTATCGGTGAAACGACGATGAAAATTTATAAATGGGTTCCAATATCTACTAATGAGCAAAAGAAGAAACACGCGGCTAAACGTGAGAATAAGGAGAACACATTGACGCCGAAGAAGGTGCACGACTCCTCTAACTCTAACTTCGGCATGGCGGAAGATTCCAACACCTGTGAGTCAACTTTTCTATCAAACTGCTTACTCAATGTCAATAAGCATGATTTTTATTGATAATTTAGTGTCATAAAATGGTGGATTTTCGGTTCTTAGCAAGTAGGTCAGGGTTCAAATCTCGTGTTATGAAATATGCAGCATACTTACTTATTCCTCAGAAATTAAGATAATAGATATACCATACTTCTTAATTTTTTTGCAATAGTATTTATACAGTAGTATTTTATTTTTTCAGGTTTTTCTACAGTTAGTGACTCTCAAGGGCCAACTGAGTTTACATCAACAACTATGAATTTCTCGGAAGACTCCAACTCCCAGAGTAGTGGCACCACAACACCCGCCAAGCGGTTAAAAACTGACTGAGGCTTGCTCAACATATAAGTTATCTGCGCTGCAAGCCGCTGTAAGACTTTACTTGCGTTACACAGACGTTATGGACATGTTGGTATGTGCTGTGAGTTTATTTCATAAGTGTGCATTCAAGGAGCTAGTATCAATTGACCACTTTGCATTCAAGTGTTTTAGTTTTATACTTTTAGAAACATATGACCATTAGTTCAAAGATGTGTTCTTAATTAATATTGGTCTCTGAACGAGAGTCATGTCATTTTGTTTGAGTCTATCATTAGCATAATTCATTTACTTGCTAGTTCAAGGTGTTCTTTCTATTGTAAATATTATTTCGGTTTCATAAAATGTGACTTAATTAGATTTATTTTAGCAATATTACTAATTTAATTATTTTTGCAGGATGTGATATTGATCACATAATGTTGTATGTCAGACAGTACAAAGCCATATAGTGTGTTGTTCAGTGCTAACACAACACATTATACTTAACACAATATGTTGGTTACTTAGCTTATGCCAATATTGCCACTGTTGCCCTAATACTGTAGTGTACAGTGCAACTTGCTTATAATAATAGGATATTTGCTTTTGGAACAATTAGTTATAAATGGCAGCCAATAAATGGTAATTTTTTATGGAATATATTTTTTCTACATTCAGTAGTACAGTAAAGTTTAAGTTTTGAATAATGTCATGTGTCATGGCCTATGAAGTCACAAGCTAATAATTATACATAACCAGTAATAATTGAATCAACATTTTAGTATTTTGACTCTGTGAGAAAATATTGTAAAATGGAGTTTAAACACTACAAACTTGTGGTAGACAATAATAGTCCAATATCCTATTATTTGCATCACATTGCTATTTTGAAACAAAATATGTAATTTTTATTAATCTAACTTTTATAATATAGCAATTTTTTGGAGTTTACAATGTCATTAATGTTAAATATGAAGTATTGTGGTAATCCACTAAGCAACAACTATGTATGTATGATTTTCATAGAATTCAGAATGTTTTGTTTTTATTCAATAAAATGCGACAAATTATTATAAATGTAAATTTAATGTATTATAAATTAATAATAATGTAATATAATATAGTAATTAGTAAGACAAAATAAAGATATTTAAATTATTAATTTAATTTCTCATCAGAATCTATGGAACCCACTGTATGCATGGAAGACATTGAGGACCCAGAGTATGTGTCAGACACATTATCCATTTCTTGTATACCAATTATTTCAGTCACAAAGTCACTGAATGTTATGACCTGAAAAGATGGATAGTATTAGTCGTAATTTGATGGCCGAAATGCCTAATTAAGATTGCAAGTAGTAAAGTAACATGTATAAATTATCATACCTTTGGCAAAAATGAGAAATCATCTTCATTCATAACTGCTCGATCTTCGATGCTGTGGCCGCAAAGTATAGTCAGCAGGTACCAGCACAACTCACGGGAAAAGAATTCACCTGTTGACAAAATGATTTACATTGAACAAACTGGATGAACATTATAAAAAAATGTGCTTGAACTGTACCATACGTAATATGTAAATTAATAAACTTTTATGTAAGAACCCCTCAGATATCTGATACCCAACGCGGGCGCAAGCTCGTGTAAAATAAAAACCAAAGGGTGCCGTAGTCAAAAATAAAACCCAATAAAATTCGCCTGCACTGTACCAAAACGTGTTAATAGTCTTTGTAGTTTCTAGTTGTTTACAACTTCTCTCATCCATTTATACATAAAAGAACGTCGTGTTAGTTACACATTTTATAACTCGAATGGCTGAACCGTTTAAGCTGAAAATTAGAGCGAAGGTAGCTTAGACTCGGGAGAAGGGCATGGAGTTTTTGTTACCATCCGGGACCCGGGTGAAACCGCGGGCAGAAATCTAGTAAAATATAAATAAAAAAATCTTAATCGAGCAGTTTACCGTTAGAAGTGAGCATCTCAATGAAGTCGTTTCTCTGCATGACGTATCCCTGTTTGCTGACGTTGGCGAACGTGCGGAAGGCGGCGCGCAGCCGCTTGAAGCTCTCGCCGAACACGGGCCGGTGGTTCAAGTACAGCTTCACAAACTCCATGAAGTCTATCTCGGTTACTGGCGTCTTCAGGTACACCTTGAACTTGGCTTCGACCAATAGATTTTCCACCTTCAACAGTGAATTCATTATAGCTGATAAAAGTATAATTAAAAATGCAGATCTCCCTCACATACGGTATCGGAAATCAGGTGACAAGGACGAATTATGTTTTAAAAATGAATAACACATTAAGTTTTCGTGATTATATTGATGAATTTCTACCGTTATCTACCTCATATTCCGACGGGAAGAACCCTAAAGCCCTCATCAGATCGGGCAGCGAGTCTATCGGGATGTAATCTTTGACGCGCCTCCTGGCCGGGGAGAAGGTGCCCTGGCACAGGATCTGGATGTAGTAGAACAGATCCCGAATCTCTTGGAACAGCCAGCCGGGCCGGCCGTTGTCCACGAGGCAGTAGTAAGGATCCAGGTCTATTCCACCTCGTAAGGTCGTCGTTTCTACAGACCTGCAGATTAAAAATAAAAATAAACACAAACTCGGCAGCAACGGGTAGCCCCATGCTATCCGTTTCAGCTGGTAGACTATGACTAGACCAAAACATACTTATAAAGGACCATGAGTCAAATTGGGCTCATTGTCCAACAGAGTTATAGTATATGCCATTGTGAAGGTTTTTGTTTGTACTAAAATTGCTACTATGGGCACTACCTTCAATTCCATGGCAAAAAAATGATATGCATCTAAATAGGTTTTGGGTTTTGTAGAAAAAGACAATTGTTAAGAGTCGTAGTGTGCTTGGTTATACATGACATAAAACCTAATTCGCAGGATTTGATTATGCTAGGATTATGGGACCACCTTCATCACCAGACCAGGATCTGATGATGGAAACCCTGAGAAATCGAGGGCAACTTTCGAAAATTGTAGATATGCATAATCCACCGGCAGGATATTTAGACGACATTATTATTGATATTGATTGAAATGTTAACAAAAATAATTTTAACTGTTAGCAGCTGTTTTATTTTTTATGTATACATTAAACCTGGACTTAAAACCAGTTAAAGGTGTTCAATAACAAAACCTACAATGCCATAACAGCCTACTTTTTGCAGAATATTAGTTTATTTATGGTCGGAGAAAAATATTTACAGCAAAATAACCCCATGGATTCTTCGCAAAAATTATTTTAAATCTTTATATTTAGTGCTTTACAAGTATATTCAAAGTGGTCTCATCTCTGTTGGTGGGTGAGCCCAGGCTTCATACATTTTTGCCCATGGTCCTTTTGGTCAGATAAATATTCCGTCTAGAATCATCATTACATTTGTTGATAAGTATCTCTCACCTTCTTGGATAGGTTTCTTATTTCTTACAGACCTACAAAAGTTCACATAGCTATGGCTATACTATAACAGACTTGGCAAATAATTAAAGCACCTGAAGTTTGCATCCCATTGAGTAAAAGTGGTATCTCTGAAACCGATCGTGAACAGAATTCCGTAGTCGTCCCGAAAACACATCCTCGTAATCTGAAAATTTTAATTTTAGCACAATTATATCGGCAAAATCTCAGTATAAAATTGATAAGAAAGGAACCTATAACAACTGTCAATAAAATAAAATCTTAAAATTACCTACCCTGAAGGGATGTCCCAGCTGGCCCACATGTTTCCAAGGATTGCCATCAAGCGGCATCTTCTGTAAGCCGATGACTTCTTTACAAGAGAACAGCAAGTATTGGTTGGTCTTGTCGCCGTCTTTCCCCGTGATCAGCTGTATTTTGCTGACTGGGTGATCGTAGCGAGGGCCCAGCACTGTGGCCAGGGTCATGGTAGTTGCGTAGTTCACTATCTTGTACTTGTACTGGAAATGTGCAAGTCAGCGAATCACTATCGACTTGTATTAGATAGTGAACCTTTTAGCCAGAGTATCTCTACACAAGATTCATAAAAAAAATCATAATGAAAATCACCTCATCATTAGCCATAAGTAGCATCGGTAAATCAGTTCTACATTCCTCAGGGTCGACCTCAGGTGGCGTCGGCCACACGATGGCACCCAGTGGGACCGCGGTCTGCTCCACTCTGTCCAAACTTGCGATCTCCAAATACTCATCGCTGCTGGCCCCGATGTCGTACTCCACCATGCATCTGTCCATGCCTAGCGACACCAGTTTATATTCCCCGTTGGTGTTCTTCTCGGGAAGGAAGATGAGCGAGGTGATGTCCTTGTAGTGGGAGCGATGCTTGCCGATGAATGCCCATTGAAAGCGTTTACAGTTGTACTTGTAAACGCAAACTGTTCTCCATTCATCCTGCGTTTTGAGAATATTGATTTTATAGTTACATATGTGTGTAGGTACTTACCACTGGTAGGGTTAGGTTACTGGCCACTAAAATACATATACTAAAGAAAGTGTAATTTAAAGTTTAGACCTTCATGGGAGTTTTCAAAGGCCAAGTTGAACATAATGGCGGCCACGGCGGCTGTTCTCATATTAAGGAGATCAGCCAGCTGCGCAGGACATATTATAATGCACAAGCATTTGCGCATACACAGGTGCACTCCCTATTCCTTCACTCTCATAACCCGATGGGACGGTAACCGACACGACCGGAAAGAGAACAGGCGCAGGACCGACATTTACGTGCTCTCCGATGCACGGGTGAATCAATCACCGACTTCCAGACTACGGGCTGCTTTGTGAAAGTTTAATAAAACCCACAAAGCGATTTCGGCCCGACCCGGGAATCGGACCCGAGACCTCGAGCACAGTAGCCGCGCTTGCGACCACTAGGCCACATCGAGGCAGTTTAATAAGTTGAACATACATATTTTACAAATAGGTACTTAGTAAGTAGGTAGGTACGTTTTACGTGCTTACAGCAGTAGCCATGGTAACCGAATCTTTGCAGTAGCTGATGAGCTTGATGTCTCCTCTGGTGTCGTTGAAGGGCGACGGGCTGAGGATATCGATGGTCGTAGGGTCGAGGAACAGAATCTGGCCCGTGTTAAGACCGCTCGCCAGGTGTAGCCCTAACATTAGTAGACGAAAACAATGGTTAACGTGTTTAACCTGGGAAGAATTAGGTTAATTCTAAAGATGTAGGATTTGTCCTTGTGACGCCTAACCATTACCTGTTTTGTGTTTAGTTACTTAGAATAGTTCGCGCGGGCAGCGCGGAAACACTACATTTTGCTCGCGGCTTTGCCCACGTGGTGTGTTGAAAAAAAGTACCTAGCCTATATGTTAATCCAGAAAAAGGATAGTAGGTAATACTTGCCTGAAGGTGAGTACTGCAAGCACGTGACGGACAGCTCAGGCACGGTGATCTCGAAGTTGCAGTTGATGGAGTCATCGTTGGGAGGCACCACCGTCGTGAACCGGCTGCACAGGTCCAGCTTCTTCAGCAGCTTGTGCTGGATGAAGTCGAACAGCTCCACCGTGCCGTCCTTGTAGCCCAAGCACAGCAGGTTCCTGTGGTACACCAACCAAGTATAAAAAAAGAGAAACATGAAAACAGCAATAGGTAGGGGCTCTACTATCTTCATCCTTATGTACTTCCTCTAAACGTTCCCTTATGTAATAGCCCTATTAACCTACTACCCGTAAGTTATGTCGTCCCCCTATTTACTTTCTTATGTTTTCCCTTATGTACTACACCTATACCTTCTACGTGCTACGTCAGATGCATGATCCGATGCTGAATTAAAGCTTGTCCAGCCAATACTAACAAGCCAAAAAAGCACAAAGAGTTAAATAAATGTACAAATCATTTAATAGAAAAGACGTACTTCTCAGGATGTACCGTCATAGAGAGGACGGCAGATCTCTTGTTGTATATCAGCGTAGTGTACTTCTCGGTGACAAAGTCCACAAATCCAACTCCTTGGTTAAAAGTACCTGTTATCAAAATAAACAAGTCTAATGCGGAATTAACGCGGAGTGCGTAGGGGCTAGCAGCGTACTACGGCGTAGCGCTACAAAAGTGTAGCGTGAAAGCAGGCGTAGCGCTACAGAAGCGTAGCGAAGAAATGATGCGTAGCAAGGACAAGCTTTCGCGTAGAGGGCAAGAAAAAATTTAGTAGCGTAGCTATAGAAGCTACGGATTTTCGTGTAGCGAAACGGATTTTTGTGGGTATGGATTTCTGGTTTCTTTGCAATACGTCATACAATTTATTTTAAATCTGTCTTACAAACAATGAAATCCCTGACAAGGAAGGGTTTGCCGCTGACAGTCGCGTCGGAAGGTAGCCTCATTTTAATCAGCTTCTGCGTAAGCTGGCCTGTCACTGGGTCTTTTTGTACCTCCACCTTCTCCCAGCACGGACAAGGCTTGTTACCTGATCATTAAAATGACACATGAAAGTAAGCATACGGTTTTTTGTGGAATTGACATTTATGTAAATGTCGATGATAGGTCCTTAGATAAGCCAAATCGGTCCAGCTATTCTCGAGTCAGACTAAAGAACGGCAATTCATTTTTGTATTGAGATGGTCTAAATATGAGATTTCATTTTTATATGTATACAGGATGGTATATATAAAAGTATAGCTTGCATTTCTGGTAGATGCCAGGAAAAGACACAATCTCCTTGCATGTCACAAATGGACTTACAGGCAGGGTCGAGGATCATGGAGCTCCTGGGTGAGACGTTGAAGCTGAGCCCCTTGACCTTGTCGACGGAGAAGCCGTGCACCCAGTACAGCACCCTCAGCTGGTCGTCGTAGAAGTGGATCTCGCCGTTGCTGTTGCCCGTCACTATTATCCTGGTCATGTGCACAAGTCGATGACTCTTTTAATATTGACTTTTATCTAGAAACTATATCGAAAGACCTATACTGTTACCCGTACCTACCCTTTGCTGAAAATTAAGCGACTAATTTTGAGTTTCGTCCAATTTTTTTAAACTACCCGTCTGATATTCAAAAAAGAAGGCTCGTGGATCTATAACAAAAGAACGAACCCATCAATATTCTTGATGACATTAATCATCCTCTTATTCAGCTTCACCATCTTAATGAACCGGAGCTTCTCAATATTGGCTGGTTCCACATTGGCCTGATACTCTATGGTATAGCCATAGACCAGCACAGCTCCGCGGCTGGTCGCCACGATGATCTGCGAGGTGCCCTTCACGAAGGTGCAACACATCAGCTTGCCGTAGTCCGGGTTCACTTTGTCCTGGCTCTTCACTTTCAGTTCCCAGCGGTCAGTTTCTTTCACTTGCCCTCGCTCCGATAGAAATACTTTCTGCAATGTGTTTTAACCATCAACTTTATCATCAAAGAAATAAAATTGCGTACAGTTACAGATGAGTTGATCAGAAGGAATTGTCTCGTAGTATTAATTTTCGAGGACTTACTTTAGATATGCCGAGATAAATACCAGTTCTAGTCATCAGAAGGAACTGCTCAGATTTCGTGGGATTGAAAATCATTTCTACCACGCTGTCTCGTGAAATATTGCTTGTTTCATAAGCAGCTGAAACAATGAAATATTTTTAGAATATCTTATTCTATAAACAAAGGAATACATAATATGGCCAGTGCACACTTGACTCTCAAGTACGTGTGTGTAAAAAGCTATAGAACTACTGAAACATTTTTGATAGAGTTACCATGTGGAGAGTCTTTTCCCAAACACCATATCCACCAGTATAACGCCATCTTCTCACAAGGGTACGCCAGCGTCAGCAGGTATCTGGCATCAGCGCTGAGTGCCACTTTAGCTACCTTAGTGGTCCCGTGCGGTGCGAACAACGTCTTCTGAGGGAATAGGTCCCTGGAGTCCCAGATTATGATCACGTTTTCAGGGCCCGAGTCAGCTGTCACCAGCCACCGACCTCGCTCGTCTGATGCAATGCATGTTACCATATGACGCTGTAGGGATATTGAGAATTGATCAAGTGTTAGTTGGTTGTAAACCGTCTTGACAGAAACGAAACATTTTTATTACACACTCATAATATTGCCATATGCTGACTCGATGACTGTCATTCACTTCTCTACGAGCCTGATGACAATAGAATAAAAAGAAAGGCGAGTATGTATATATACATAGGTCAACGTACCTACAAAAATTCGATCATTTCCGCGAGTGCTATATGTACTTGTAAACAGTGAAAGGTCTCACGTGCCCCTGCAGTAGCCACATCTGCTGCGTGGTCCAGTTGTAGACGACGCCGCAGTTGGACGCCGAGTAGAACAACTGGGTACTGCCCTGGTCGTTCAGGTTGATCACACCCACCCTGTGGTTGAAGCCGTTCATCCAGCGCATTTTCTGTACCACAAATTATCGTTAGTACAGTCAACTTCAGGTCAGTGGTAACAGTTTTATAGGAAAATCGTACTTATTACTATTGAGTTAAGGTGCATGACAGTTACCACTGATGTGCGGTCTACCGTACCTATTCGACAGCTTTTTACTATTAGTACGTAAGGGTGCGTCCACATCTGGCGAATGCGCGCCGTGACTGCGCCACGGCCAGATGTGGACGCACCCTAACGGATACGACGTGATTTTCATTCAGTGCACTAACTAATCTATAGGTACTTAAGCCTTTTCTATTAAACAATTAGCCATCAGAGATAGTAAATAGGCCGATGAAGACGTATCTTTATTGATAGGTAACATTCAACTTGATATTGGCCTTATAGGTTTTAGATATCTGGACCTCGTGAAGTCCCTGGGGCTTAGAGTACCCATGTTGTATAGGTAGTAGCATGTTAGCTTCATATTAACTGTTAAGTACAATTGTTCACTTTAATACCTAGGTATGTATGAACGAATCCTATAATAGGTTCTTATACTAAGCAAATGAGTTATCAAATAATTTACAAAGGGACACGGCTTGCGCCTAGCTTCGCATTCAGCATATTGTTCAAAGTATTGTTTTGTAAGACTTTGAAATCTTCGAAGAACAACTCTGGACTCTTCGCCAGAAGTGCGCATATCCAACAGATTCAAGGAAGAAATTGGGTTGCGATCGTATGCCATTGTATCTTATGATGATTTACGAATATCAATAAAAATTATTAACTAATAATAATAAACTATGATTAATACACGGTTAATAAGATATCTAAAATTAATTACAAAGTTGATCTGATTTTCGATTAAGAATGACAAATGGGATGTCAGATCAGACGTCATTGAATACCAATGAGTAGAAAAAATGAAAAGAGTTTTAACTATTTAATAATGCGTCTTGTTGCAGTTATCTAATGAATGCCTGGTATATGTCTGGTATCGTTCCAAGATCAAAGAAAAGTACCTAGCCTATAGCCTTCCTCGATAAATGGGCTATCTAACACCGAAGGAATTGTTCAAATCGGACCGGTAGTTCCTCAGATTAGCGCGTTCAAACAAACAAACAAACTCTTCAGCTTTATAATATTAGTATAGATAACTTGATGAGTGTTAGGCGTCGAAATCTCCTCCGGAAACTTTCCCAGTAGACTAGCTGCTTTGTCACGTTGTATGGCAATTCAAATTTTTTGTCCGAAGAATAAGCCAGCCCCCTATATACTCAATACTCAATAACTTTATTGCATTCCATAATGTGTACAGGCTGGTGGGTAAAATTAAAAGAAACAATTATGGACCCTGTCGGGCACAGCAAAGTTAGTTTTTAGAGGAGAGGACGAAGAGCGCTTTTTAAACATAATTATATTGAGTTAAATGTAGAAAATCTTATTATATTTAGATATTTGAGTAGGTATCAGATTAGCGCGTTCAAACAAACAAACAAACTCTTCAGCTTTATAATATTAGTATAGATAACTTGATGAGTGTTAGGCGTCGAAATCTCCTCGCCCTTATCGCTATGTCCTTGAAGAGGAGCCGTGAACTCGGGCTTATAATACATCTATACTAATATTTTAAACAGGAAAACTTTGTTTGTTGGTTTGTTTGATTGTAATGAAGGGGCTTAAAAACGTCTGTTTTTTTTAATTCTTTCACCATTCGAAAGCTACATTATCCACGAGTAACATAGGCTATATTTTATCCCGGTACGGGCAGTAGTTACCACGGGACGCGGGTAAAACCGCGGGAAATCGGCTAGTATACAATAAAATAGCTTGTCCTAATATCGCTTTAGCCACCCGACCACTTGAGTCAGAGCATAGACAGATCTTCAAATCTGAAATGACGCGCCCTTTTTACATTTGTGTGGTAAAACTTTACTTGTTACTCATTACAACTAATAGAAAATACAGGGTAGGTACCTATTTATTCACTTTATATACTTATACACCTAACATCATTCGTCATACTTAGTTGTATCTTTTGAAACCAAATAACAGATTAAAAGTTACGATACATACAAAACCGGCAGGTTTCCTCGGCGGTCTGTTCGTCTCAAACTCATTCAGATACTGGCGTGAAATTGAGAAGAACGTGTGCGATAAACTTCTAACTTTTCGGAGAGCATCCTCAGTTGATAATTCGTCGCGCAACCCTGGTAAGTTCTGCATAGAAAAAGTGAATTTACGCTTAACTTGACCCATTTTAATCACGTATTAGGTAGGTAAGAGCGATCCTTATTACAGTCTTCTTGAAAGACTAGCCCTAATTATTATATTACTATAATAAACCGCTAATCATTAAAATCCTGAAAGTTTGTTCAGTAATTGATGACACGATGACAATTCCTATGTACTTACGTTTCTTCCCTGACATTTCAATATTACCAGCTTTGGGAAATTAGGTCAAAAGAGGTTTGTAATTTTAATCATATCCAAACAAGATAGTACGATGATACGAATTTAATTGGGGAATCGCTCTAGAACAGTTGTGATAACCTACACAGCTGTTAGTCAAGGAAATATTGATTTGAAGTATTGCTCTAGCTAGGCCACAATTCCGTGATCGACAATAGATAAGTTAACTAACTGTACAACTATAGCCTTATTAATACTGACCGTTGCTAGCCTATTAATACAAGCTTCGGTATTCGACCGCTACTGTGCAAATTTTTATACATAAGTAGGCTTTAAGGTATTGATAATCAAGTTGCCAAAATGTACAAAAATAAACCTGAGACACTTCCAGAGTTCTCGAGATGGATCCCATTTACACATCTCAACCGTCTCATTTCTGTTATACCTAAGTGGAATACTTATATGAGAAGAATATTAGCATAAAGCACCTATAGTCGGCGAATTCTTATCGTAAATGAATAAAAACAATGCCTTCGCTTTAGTCCTAAGCTGTCCTAACTGCAAAACTTTGTTTACATTACAAACACGAGCGGAATAAACAGCTTAGATTACCTACCTACATACCAAGTCACATGCGACCGATTTCAAGAGGTCATATAAACTTAGCCATAACGAACACTGATATGTATAATTAAGTGCGAACGTGTATTACGAACCCTTTAATTATACACATTAAAGATAAATAATAATCAATATTGTTTTTATAATGGAAATAAAGTACAGATGTTCCGCCGAACGGCGCATCAATGATTCACTATCGGCAGTCAGAGGTCAGACGCGTACAAAACGCTGAGCATTATCTCCCTGCTCATTCCTCGAACGAACATGTACGTCAAGAGTGTTTTGTGTTTGCTTAGCTTAGTTCTTTATAGTGCAACATGCAGGACTATTTACTCGTATTTGGAACTTAACGTGCCCACTAACGAAGAGGTCAGTTTAATCTAGGTTCACTCACTTAGACTTAAACAAAACAAAAATTGCTTCAAAAGATAGCATTATTCGAGTTGTCTTCCTTTGTTTTGAAATTAATAATTATTTTTCATTGATGCTGAAAGAAAACGCCGAAAGGCGCCTAATTAACTCTAGATATAAGAATTATGTACACGATTAAGGAGTTTTCAAACCCCAAACAAAATAATGCTGTCTCAAAAATGACTATCTTAGCGGAGGACCAGGTTCAGAGGTTTTTCCTGAACTCGTGAACTTGGGTTTGATAACTTAATTCCGAAGTATTTAATACGAACTTTTCAAAATGAATTTCAACTTGACTGTGCGAACGTGCGAAACTTTCATTTTCAGCTCGAATTCCTAAAACAATATGGCTATTTGCCGGACGAGATTAGTGGTGCGGAATTCTCGTACACGCCGCATTCTTTATCCGAGGCGCTAAAGAAGATGCAAGCGTTCGCCGGCCTGCCCCAAACCGGCACCTTAGACCCTGCTACTAAACAGGTAAGTAAATATTTATAAGGAAAAGGTCTTTTTTTTCTAGTAAAAATATAGAACCAGGTTAATTAATGTTCGATGTGTTTTACTTAGCTGTTCACAAAGAAGCGATGTGGAGTCAAAGATATTGGAACCTCCTCGGAGTTGGCTCGGAATCGTCGCTACATTCTGCAGCAAGCGTGGACCAAGCAATACATTTCCTACAGGTAGGAACTTATACTTATACTCTAAGTATATCTTAGACACCAATGGCTGATAAAAAGGTGAAGGAAAACATCTTAAGGAAACCTGGACTATATAGTCTGAAATCACCAACCCGCATTGAGCAAGCGTGGTGATTAATGCTCAATCCTTCTCCGTGTGAGAGGAGGCCTGTGCCCAGCAGTGGGACGATAAATAGGCTGTAACTATACTTATACTGGAATGCAAATCAATAAATTCTAGAAAGGGACAGGTTTACAGGCTTTTTTCATAATTGCTGGTATCGTGTTACCCTGCAATTAGGTAGTCGAGAGCCTATATTAAGTTCTCCAAATGCATTCAGGTTCAGTGGGTTATTTTCGATCAGACTGAAAGCTAAGCAAGCCATTCCCAATAGCAAGTATTCAGAATTCGAGAAACATCTTCGCAAAAAAATCTGCTGATACATATTGTCCTGCACTGCAGTATACAAATTACATTGCACACGATTATTATTATTTTAACCTACAGTCAGACATGTTTTGCTAGATAGTTTGTTGCGCCACTTCTTCTACTCAGCAAAAACACATAGGAAGTGGTAAAGGGTGGGCGTTTTGGGGGCTGTCTTGTAAATTCCTGACGTTCAATTTGTACTGTTTTGCAGCCAACTTCGAATAAACAATTTTTTTTAATGATTCAAAACTTTGGTCTTTGTTCATGTTTTACAGAGTAGTGAACGGGTCCAGTACCCTGCCTAAGTCCCGCGTCGAGAAGTGGATGGCGGCCGGCCTGGAGGTGTGGGCTCCGCACGGCAACCTCCGCTTCTACCCAGTAGACGAAGGCCGCGCCGATATACAAGTCACCTTCTACAGGGGGGATCATGGAGACGGGTATGTCGTTTATGTTTATCATCTAAAATCTAACTTATACCTAGACCAGCGTTAACGTTGCATTCCCTTGATTTTCAAAGTGGGAAATCACTGCATAGTATAAAACAAAGTCGCTTTTTCTTGTACGCTTAAATCTTCAAAACTATGCAACCGATTTTCATGCGGTTTTTTTAATACCTAGATAGAGTGGTTAAAGAGGAAGGTTTATTTGTATGATAACATACATTAAATACTGGGGAAATACTGTTATTCCGTGCGAAGCCGAGCAGGTCACTAGTTATTTAATATTTCTTTAACGATATTTCTTTCTATCGATAGATATCCTTTCGACGGACAAGGCCACGTGGTAGCTCACGCCTTCCCGCCGCCACACGGCGCCATGCACTTCGACGACGACGAGCTCTGGGGAGACAACCCTGAGGAGGACGAGGAAGATGTGACAGACTTCTTCGCAGTCGCGGTGCATGAGATCGGCCACGCGCTCGGACTGTCCCACTCGAACGTCAAGCAGTCGGTCATGTACCCGTACTACCAGGTGCCCGTCGAGAAACTACATATGGACGACATATTGGGCATGCAAGAGCTTTACTGTAAGTTAAAGGCTGATTCAATCAATTTTTGTTGTGCTTCTCCAGAAGCTCCATTGCCATGCCATAATTGAAATATCATATAGGTATTATGTCGCTCTGTAGGTAAATCTCGAGCCTATAATATTGATTACGTTTTTCTTGTGTATTAAAATCTGCTTTGCTGAAAAACACAACTATGATTGCACAGCAAGGTGCCTCAAATAATTTATTTCGTCTTCTCGTTAATTCCCAGTGAAAGACCTAGAAGAGAGTACGGAGAGCCCGGTAGACCCGACCTCCTTAGTCCTTATTAAAATCTGCTTTGCCGACAAACACAACTATGACTGCACAACAAGGTGCCTCAACTAATTTATTTCGTCTTCTCGTTAATTCCCAGTGAAAGACCTAGAAGAGAGTACGGAGAGCCCGGTAGACCCGACCTCCTTAGTGCCGAGGTTCACAAAGGCGGACAGTGAAGAGGATGAGGACTATATACCCGACCTCTGTCTGACCAACTATGATACGCTGCAGGTCATCAACGATAGGATTTACGTGTTTGAAGAGGAGGTTCGTATCTGCCTTATTTATCATATAAATAAGTAGAAGTGTGTGCTATTTCAATTGTAAAAAAAATTTTATGGGTATGAATGTGGCAATCAGTAAACGTTTATAAATGAAATCGTTTATTTCGCATCATATCGCTATTACACAGCACGCTATGGAGCCGGCATTATTCCTATCTAGAAAAAGCTAAAACAAATTCAAGTAGCCTTTACTATACCTTTCTCTGAATTATTTTCTGCCTTTCCAGTGGGTGTGGGTGCTCCGCGACAGGCACGAGATAGAGCCGGGATACCCGAAGCGGTTCCAGGACGTGTTCCAGGGGCTGTCCGCGCACATCACCAGTATCAAGACTATATACCAGAAAAGCAACGGGAACGTCGTTATTTTCTCTGGCAAGTTTCTGAATGTCCTATGTTGGATTTATTTTTAACCGACTTCCCAAAAAGGAGGAGGTTCTTAAGATTTATTAATATACCTCTACGCACTCATGGACGAACTTAATTTAAGGTTCATTGGCAATATAAAAACACCTAGACAATGAACGAGTTAGCCGAGCAGATAATTATCTAAACACTACATACTACCTATAGTTTTTTAAACCAAGCTAACGCGCATTATACATCAACAGATCGCGATTACTGGGAGTTCGATTCCTCGTTCCACTTCATCAAAGACAGCACGATATCCGACTACTCGATACCGGATGACGTCACGGAGCTGACGACTGTGTTCCTCTCGAACTTCAATAACAAGACGTATTTGATTGAGGAGGAGCGCTACTGGCGCTATGACGAGACCACGAGCACCATGGATGAAGGCTACCCTAAGGATATGACCATGTGGAGGCAGGTGCCTTATCCTGTGAATGCTGCTCTTGTGTGGAAAAACGGTAAGGCTTATTTTAGTATTTCTCCAACTGTTCAAAATGAGAGTTAAAAAGCCTGCTGGAAGATTCAGTTCAGTTATAAAAATACATATTTCGAACCTCTATGTTCTCATTTGCCCTGAATCTTACTGCATCTAGCAGTAATTATTTCCTACCATCGTTCTTATAAGAATCTCACTTAAATGATCTTTCACATTTCAGACACGTACTTCTTCCAAGGCCCTCGTTTCTGGCGGTTCGACAACGTGCTGGTGCAGGCTCACGAGTACTACCCGCTGCCGACCGCGCAGGTCTGGTTCAACTGCAAGTCCAACACTGAGATGGATAACTACACCTTCAACGATGGACCATGAGGCTTTGCCTGTCTTAAGTTGGCTACTAGTGACTTCACCATAAACTAATTACCAAACATTTCCGCCTCAAAAGACCTCTTAACATAACCTAGTTTGCATAAACCAAACAAAATAAAACTCATTTTAGTTTTTCATTAAAAATATATCACTTTATTTTAAGTTCAAAATCACATAAATTAAATTATTACACGATAGTTTGAAACCTGATTTATGTTTCTGTTCGACTTTCGGAATGTTGTTCAATATCGATTTCAGCTCTGAGCGTAACTGATATTAACAATAATACTGTACCATTTATTTTATTATAGTAACAATATTTTAATACATTTGTTCCTATATTTTGAGACAACAAGATATAATTTTTGAAGGATTTGTACTATAAAATTGAAATGAAATCGTCTGGAAGTGTACTAAAGAAGCACCGAGGGGCACTCTGACATTGTATGTCCTATCACATAGTAAGTTAAATGATCACATATCAATACGCCTTCAAATATAGCAGGGTAGGTTGTTAATTCAGCAGTTGAAAGGAGAGGTTTACATAAGCTTCACAATAGATGCAATAGTAAAACTACTCAAAAATTGGCAATAGGCATTCTAGATACGAAGCGACGAACATTACTGTTAAATTCCTCAACCCAAACATTCCTTATCCCTCGTTTCAACTACAAATAAATTCGTAAATGCTAAAAAACTTCATTATATATATAATTAATCGAAACAATCGGTAATATCTTGAGGGGCACACTCTTAAACCGAGGCAATATAAACGACATCAGTGGAATTAACTATAACAGTTGCAACAGCGAACCGAATTCTGATTGCACTAGTAATAATAAATCGATTTAAATAAAAAAAGCACGTTCACTTGCGGCGGCATGTTGAGTGAATATCACTGGTATCGATTTGAAAAAATCGATTTAAAATTAGTCGATTATTGTGACACAGAATATTGAGCTAACTGAAGTGTTCCAACATGTTAAATGGCAATGTCAATATGTAATATCGCACTTCATTTTCTCAATATTCTGTGGCAGGTGATGTAAGCGTGTACATCTCACGTCAAATGACTTTGAACCTCCGAAGTTAGTTACTAATGACTGCGTCAATTGTTCGAACTACTTGTTTTGTTCTTGGCATGAAATGGTTGACTTCAGACAGGAACGGTAATTTGTCGTGATGTGTGTGTGGTGTTCGCTAGGCGGTGCAGTTGTGTGGGCGGTGCCGGGGGCGGGGTTGGGGCGGGTGTTGTCTAGCTGCAGCAGGAGGCGGGGTTGGGGTCGCGGCCGCTGCGCTTGGTGATGTTGAGGCGCGTGAACTCCTCGGCGACGGTGGGGTGGATGCCCACCGTGTTCATCAGCTGCTCCATTGTGATGCCGCATCTACAATACAAATAATATACATTTAGCAATGTTTACCGCAGATAGACGTTAGGTAAATTAAGCACATGTTTGTGTTAAAATGATCCAATTGCTCGCCTCGCACATATATGAACATACGTATTGTATCGTAAAGGTAACAATTCATTATGATGTAATAATTAGCCTTTCAGCCACAGTGACATATGAGTTGACCATCAGGATATCCTGGTATGTTCAAATATCGGTAAACATAGAAGCTATCTGATATATTTATAAAAAAATATTATGTATAATTATAAATGGCTGGATCGATTTGGCTTTAAAATGTTTGATACAAAGATTGCCGGATTAGTTAATATAGATTAGCTAAGAATTAATCTAGCTAGCTCAATACATACTTGATAGCCGCAGCGAAGCCCTGTATGACCTCGCCAGCGACGGGCCCCACGAAGTGCAGGCCGAGGATCTTCTGCGGCGCCTCGCGCAGCGCCACCGCCTTCAGGTAGCAGTTCTTGATGTTGCGCTGCGGGATGAAGAACTCCGTCGGCTTGTAGTACGCGTGGTACACCTCTAGGTTATCCGCGCCATATCTGGGGAACAAAAAGGAGTTTTTATTGAAAAAAGTTTAAAAAAAAAATGTATTCTGTATGTGTGTTCTTTAGGTACTATGCAGATGCATAGGTAAACGCATAATTAAGATCGTATTGAGAACAATGAATGCTTTATACCTGGTCACGTATCTACTGCATATAATTATTTTTACGATCCTAGACCTTGATATTGCTGCACATCAAAGTACAAAGATAAATACAGAAAGCACTACTCTTCTTAGTAGCTGAATAAAAAACACCCAATTCCAATTTGATTCCACTTTCCCTACTTTCTCTAGTGAGTTGTGGTTAAAAAACGGTCAGGCAAGTACCAATGTATCCTGGACCCCAATGACTGAGTAAAGATGAAAAGTGGACCTCTAAGTCTGAGATCGCCAATCATAGGTGCATAAAAAGGCATAAGTAAATCATGATGCTTGTTCGCGCCCACACTAAACTTACTAAAACCGGGCGGATGTGTGCCCGGCTCTACGGGACGCGAGGGGGTGGAGAGAGGGACGCGGGCGCAAGACGCGCGAGCAGGAGCCACGCGCCGCCATATTGATATTGCGAATTACGCACGCCACAAGAGCATTGTCGAAATACAAATTAATATTATTAAGCGAAGAAAGTGTCGCGTCGTCCGTGTCCTTACACCTGTATTTATTTTATTTTAATTAAATTACTTTTCTTTACATATACAAGAAGAAGTATTATTTTGTCTCCGACAAAAGTGGCGACCGTGACAGGACAAAGAAAAGGACGCCGCGGCGACGCCATTACGAGCCACATATAATCCGACGCGCCGGCGAGGAAAGGAGTGAAGGTGGAGGACATCTGAGCTGCTCGGGAGCCTACTGGAGCCACAGGAGGTCTAGCCCACAAGGAGAGTAAGCCCTGTTCCTTTAATCTGTCCATAATCCTAAATATCCTTTGTGTGTCCTCGACTGTGCGTAGCGGACGCTTGCTACTCGAGCGTTAGGTGTTTATATTCCTAATCTAGCTCCCGGTGGCAGGCTGTGCACGTAATTATAAACATATCGCTTCGCCCAAGTTTTCGACTCGGCTATTTACATAAAAAGGTGTTGCGTTTTTATAACGTTTAAGCATGTGTGTGTGACGTTTTCATGGCGTCAGCTCTATAAAGTTTTCTAGCTTGAGAGTGAGTTTTAACTGTAATACACGCACGTTGCACGTACCTAATTTTCACGCAATTATTCATAACTCATTATTTCGATTTTCACGCTAATTCCATAGCACTCACAACGCTATTTTCGTGCAAATACTAAGGTATCAACCTAAGTATCTAAAGCCTTTCTAGACTTTTCAATAGTCGAACCGCTTTTTCATTTTATTTGCCGACTATTCCAGCTCCCTCCCCTGTTGGGTGGAGGTCGACACGTCGTGCTAACGGGTTCATCGTGTGCGCGCGCGGCTACGAGCTGCTGGCCAAGCTGTCTGCTCGGCGTGAGCTTCAGCACCGGCACCAGCAGCGCGTGCGACTGGACCTGAGCTTCTCTACTTCCCGAAACGGGTTTGAGTGCACATAGTAATTTATTATTACTTATTATATTCGTTATTTGCGTTTGTGAAGTTGTGATTATTGTATAAGTGCTATAATATGAGTGAATCAGAGCTCAAAATGGAATTATCCACCTTAGTTAAACAGCGTGGAATAATAAAAGGTAGATTAACAAGATTTGAACAGTATGTAAAGGAATTAACAAGTTTAAAGGATATACCTGCTCTAAAATACAAAGAACTTGAATTAAAAACTAGTAAAATACAATCATTAATAAGTGAATTTGAAGAAATACAAAACAAAATTGATATTTTACATTCGGATCCTGACGAGCAGATCCAAGAAAGAGAAATGTTAGAAAATAAGTTCATTAATTTAATAGCAATAAGTCAAGAATTATTAGATAATAGCGGTGTTAAAAAAGAGACAGATCATAATGATCAATTTTCAAGTAATTATAGTTCTCATAAACACAGCGGGATCAAATTACCCACTATAAAACTTCCCACTTTTGATGGAAACTACCTAAAGTGGTTAGAATTTAAAGACACATTCTTGTCTGTTGTAGATAGCAACTTAGAAATTCCACATATAAATAAGTTTCATTACCTTAGGTCTGCGCTTGAAGGAAGTGCAGCTGTAGTTATAAAGTCCATAGAGTTTAGCGCTAAGAATTATAAAGTTGCCTGGGACTTATTGTGTCAACGGTTTGAAAACAAAGATATTTTAGTTAATAACCATTTAACAGCATTATTTAATATCGAACCATTAAAGAGGGAATCATACAAATCTCTGAGATTTATTGTTGACCATGTCATGAAGCATCTCAGAGCACTTGAGACGCTAGGCCTGCCAACAAATAAGTGGGATATACTCATTATATTTATGATTTCATCTAAGTTAGACTTGCATACCGCTAGGAAGTGGCAAGAACACAAAAGTAAGTCTAGTGAACTTGTAGTGTTGACCGATTTCTTTGATTTTCTTCGCAACCGGGCTGACATACTTGAGACTTCCTACTTTAATAATACTCACTCAGACAAAGTTCCTGATCACAAACATAAAACAAACACACACTCTAAAAGTTTTGTTGCAGCTGTTGATAAGAAATTAAATAATAATGAATGTCTTGTGTGCAAGGAAATTCACCCACTTTACTTGTGTGACAAATTCAAAGGTATGACTGTGGATGAACGTCTAGGTGAGATTACTAAGTTTAATTTATGCAAGAATTGTTTTCGAAGTGGTCATAATGCATATCAGTGTAGATTAAAAGCGATGTGTCGTACATGCAAGAAAAAGCATAACACATTAGTGCATGTCACACAAACAGAGAATAGTGAACAACCATCAACATCATCTTTACCGGTGTCACTGTCTGTGGTCAGCAGCGACCAGGTGTTATTAAGTACAGCTCTTATCCAGGTTGTGAAAGATAAGAAAACATACACAGCCAGAGCCCTGTTAGACACAGGAAGCCAATCATCCTTCATTACTGACAGTTTAAAAGAAAAATTAGGTTTAGTGATTAACCCGGGAGGGTCTGTAAATGTTTGTGGTATTAATAATTGTAATTGTAGTATTGAGCAAAGTTGTAATTTAAAGCTTAAGTCTAGGTGTAATTCTTTTGAGATTAAAGTTAAGTGTTTAGTTGTTCCCAGAATTACTGGAATTTTACCAAATTCTTTAATAAATACTGAATATTTGAAATTACCAAGTAACATTGTTTTAGCTGATCCAATTACTTTTCCCTTCTGAGGTAGATATCCTCTTAGGGGCAGATGTCTACTGGGACATAGTAGGCTCTAATTTAATTAAGTTAGGTAATAAAAATCCTGTTTTACAGGAGTCCAAGTTTGGGTGGCTAGTGAGTGGCCCAATAAGTACACAACAGCCAACCTCACAAGTTTATTGTAATTTCACTCAAGAAATAAAGGAATCTTTAGAAAGGTTTTGGACAATTGATGACCTTCCAGTTACTAAAACATATTCTGTAGAAGAACAGCTTTGTGAAAACAATTTTATTGAGAATTTTTCTAGATTACCAAATGGTAGGTTTGCTGTGACAATGCCTTTTAAGGAGTCCCCTGAGGAAGCTCTTGGGAACTCATATTATATAGCTAAGAAGTGCTTTTTAAATCTAGAGAAAAAATTTGCTAAGAATCCTAGTCTTAAGATTAAATACAAGGAGTTCATAGATGAGTATGCTAATTTAGTACATTTAAGAGTTTTAAAAAATAAACCTGAGTTCAGATATTATATGCCCCACATACATAGGGAAGTTGTTGCTACTCTTGATTCAGCACTCTTGCCTTTAAGAAAATTCAGAACAAATTGTCCTAGCTTATTTGAAAATGATGATGATACAGCCAAATTTGTAGATTTTAATAAGGAATCTAGTGTATTAGGTCTTATTTGGTGTCCTAAGTCTGATAATTTACTATTTTCCACAGATTTACAGCATTCTGCTCAAATAACCAAACGGTCAGTAATCTCTACTACGGCCAAAGTATTTGATCCTTTAGGACTATTAAGCCCTTGTATTATAGTACCTAAAATTTTACTACAGCAATTATGGTCTGCTAAACTGGACTGGGATGAACCAGTACCAGCTGAATTTTGTAAGGATTGGTCTAACCTTTTGAAAGAATTTTCATATTTGTCTGATATTAAAATAGAACGTTGGGTTTTATGTGACAATCCTAAAACTATAGAACTACATTGTTTTGTCGATGCCTCACAACAAGCCTACGCGGCATGTATCTACTTGCGCTCTGAAGACTGTACTGGAAAAGTAACAGTTAGGTTGTTGTGTGCTAAAGCACGAGTCGCCCCAATGAATCCAACCACTATACCGAGGCTGGAGTTGTGTGGCGCACTCCTATTGGCTCGTCTATGTTCAAAGGTATTAGATTCCTTACAATGTAATATATCCCGAAAAGTTCTATGGTCTGATTCGATGGTTGTGTTGGGATGGGTGAAAACTCCACCCAGGGATCTTAAAGTATTTGTTTGTAATAGAGTGAACGAAATAAATCAACTGACACCGGGATTCGACTTTAGATATGTACCAACTGATCAAAACCCTGCAGACATGGGTTCTAGAGGTGTGTCTCCCAAGCAGTTAAAAGCTTCTAGCCTTTGGTGGGCAGGGCCTTCGTTCCTCGCTAATGACCCTACTTGTTGGCCTACACAACAACAAATCCCTAGTTTACCAGAACTTAAAATCCCACGCAACATTGAATGTCACACCACAATTGTAAATAATATAATTGAATTTGAAAAATATTCTAACTTTAATAAACTTATTAGGATCTATGCATATGTGCAACGTTTTGTACATAATTGCTTAAATAAAAATAGTAGAATTAGTGGACCATTAGATGTTAAGGAATTAGATAAGTCATTATTAACTTTAGTTAGGTTAAGTCAGTTGGATAGTTACTCTGACGAAATTAAATTAATTAGTGATAAGAAAACTCTTAATTGTAAGTCTAAATTACTGTCGTTGAATCCTTTCTTGGATGACAACAATATATTGAGAGTTGGTGGTAGGCTTCAAAATTCTGAATTTGATTATGATAAGAAGCACCCCATGATTTTAGATGCAAAACATCAGTTCACTCAATTATTATTCAGGCAAGAACATGAACGTTTATTTCATGCAGGACCGCAACATCTGCTAGCGTCTATCAGAGAGCGATTTTGGGCCATAGGAGGTAGAAATTTAGCTCGCAGTACGACTAAGAAGTGTCTACTCTGTACTCGCTTTCGAGGAAAAACCATTCAACCAATAATGGGTAACTTACATTCGGAAAGAACTTACTCAATGTTTCCTTTCTACACATGCGGTGTAGATTTTGCTGGTCCTTTTACTATTTCAAGTCGCAAAGGTAGAGGAAGTCAATCCTCAAAATGTTATTTATGTTTATTTGTATGCCTCTCGACTAAGGCGATTCATTTAGAATTAGTAAGCAGTTTGAGCTCTGATGCATTTATATTGTCTTTAAAAAGGTTCATATCAAGAAGAGGCAAACCTAGTGTCATCTATTGCGATAATGGCACTAATTTCAGAGGCGCAAATAACGAAATGTGTAGAATGCTCAGGTCCAATCGTAAGTGTACTGATAATTTCGCGAATGATAATGGTATAAAATTCGTATTTAGCCCGGCGTACTCGCCTCACTTTGGGGGCATATGGGAAGCAGGAGTCAAGTCGGCAAAGTTTCATTTAAAACGCACGGCCGGTAAAGCTTCCTTGACGTTCGAGGAGCTTGCTACGTTATTAGCACAAGTCGAGGCCATACTTAATTCCCGTCCTCTGTCTCCCCTATCTTCCGATCCTACCGATCCTACACCACTTACCCCAGGGCACTTCCTTGTCGGGCGACCTCTCACGTCGTTACCGTCGGCACCTGTAAATACGAAGAGTCCAAATCGTTACCAACTTATAGAGAAAATCAGACAAGACTTCTGGCAAAGATGGCGCCGGGAGTTCGTAGCGGAGCTGCAGCAACGCACGAAATGGAAAACCAGGCAGCATGAGCTTCGTGTGGGTGATCTGGTGATCCTAAAAGAAGAAAATGTTCCCCCACTGCAATGGAGACTCGGCCGTGTCACACGTTTGTATCCTGGGACGGATGGAGTCAGCAGGGTGGCCGATGTCATGTCTTCCAGAGGCACAGTACGAAGGGCTGTGAACAAAATGTGCATCCTACCAAGTTCAGCCCCAGCAGACACGACACTGATCAATGATGACAAGGATGCTGCCGAGAATAAAGAAGCTTGAAAGCTACCCTTTCAACCCCGGGAGGATGTTCGCGCCCACACTAAACTTACTAAACCGGGCGGATGTGTGCCCGGCTCTACGGGACGCGAGGGGGTGGAGAGAGGGACGCGGGCGCGAGACGCGCGCGCTGGAGCCGGCCGCCGCCATATTGCTAATTACGCCACCACAAGAGCATTGTCGAAATAATACAAATTTAATATTAAGCGAAGAAAGTGTCGCGTCGTCCATGTCCTTACACCTGTAATTCTTTATTTTAATTAAATTACTTTTCTTTACATATACAAGAAGAAGTATTATTTTGTCTCCGACAATGCTTCACCCTGTATAAGTACCCACCTTTCAGTAGCAGTCTCCTCGCTGAGCCCGACGCAGCCGTACTCGAGCGGCGTGAAGATGGTGGTGGCGACGTTCTCATAGTCCATGTGCTGCTGCGCGCCGGCGAACACTCTCCGCGCGAGCAGGCGGCCCGCGTGGATGGCGACCGGCGTCAGCTCGGGCCGGCCCTCCAGCACGTCGCCCACCGCGTAGATGTGCGGCACGTTCGTCTGCTCCGTCGCTGCCTTTATCTTGCCGTTCTCTGAGAGGCACTGCAATGGTAGAATGAGTTGGTTAATTAAACTAAATGATGAATAGATGATAGATATATAGGTCCTTTTTTTAGGTACACCAATTTTACATTTTTGATCTTAAATCTAATTAAAGTAGATGACATAATGGGCGGTCTTATCGCTAAGAGCGATCTCTTTCAACTAATAGCCAAAGTGTACACCTGCCTAACTATGAATGATATTCATTACTGTGTGATTTTGAAGGCAGAATTGATGGATAAATCACCACTGCATGTGTTCAGACCCCTGTCCAGACCACAGGTTTGTTCGAAAGGGCTTAAGAAGAAACATGGTAGGTTTTGTTCAATAAGATTATGACACTCTCTTAGGCTGCACTCACAGCGTGAGGGGTCATTTTAATCCAGAAAAAAATGTGACCAGAAACCGACCTTCAATCGTTTGAAAAGAGGTCTGCCGGTGTTTTTACCTACGCCTTCAAACATCTAGACATAATCGAAATAACAAGATGCCGCTTATGGTAAAAAAACGATTAACAATTTATTTGGAAATACCAATAAATCCGGTCGTCTATATTTTTATTTTCTTTATTCCACTCTTCGAGTTTAACATTACCTCAATGCTACGCGGGTACAATGTACGATACTAATTCTTTGAGTTACACAACAATTTTATCGCACAAGGTCAAATAATTAGCTTTGAAGGACTCGATAATAGGCGTAATCTAACGTCTAGGTAATAATGTAACGATTATATTGTTATGTTATCATTTAAAGAATACTGCAGTCGTCCGCTGGGACGCTAATGACACATGTGAACAAAAAACCATTAAAATTTGACTGGCATGATATATGAATTATTAATGTTATGCCGTACATGGATTAATAGCCTTTATGTTTTTCTGATATACAAATGTTCTGTTGTGATACGATTCTTATACAAATACATCTTTGTATATAAAAGAAAGTCGTGTTAGTTACACATTTTATAACTCAAGAATGGCTGAATTGTATAAGCTAAAAATTACAGAGGAGATAGTTTAGACCCGGGATAAAGGACATAGGATAGTTTTGTCACCATCCGGCTACGGGAAACAGTAATATTGGGGCGCGGGTGAAACCACGGGCGAAAGGTAGTTTTAATATAAAATGTACCTATTTGAAATCTATACTAATATTATAAAGCTGAAGTTGTTTTTGAACTTGCTGTTTGTTTGAACGCGCTAATCTCAGGAACTACTGGTCCGATTTGAAAATTTCTTTCAGTGTTAGATAGCCCATTTATCGAGGAAGGCTACTTTTTATCCCGGTACGGGAAGTAGTTCCCACGGGATGCTAGTAAAAAATATAAAATGCACAGCCATTGCTGAATACGTCTTTGTTTATAACTCAACGCAAGGCCAAATAGCAGTCGGAAGGCCTAAAAGGTAATTTCAGCAAAATCATTTAGTTTCAGTACAAATGGTGCGTAGTTGTGTACTCACATTAACTCCGGCGGCGTCCAAGTTGAGTTGCTTGGTGAGCGCGTACCGGCCGGTCGCGATCAGCACTGTGTCGAATACATCCTCGTGTCTGAAACATTATCATTAAACCTGTTTTAAACTCATGTACTTGCAAATAAAATTCAGTTCTTATAACAGTAACTTCACTCTGAAAGGAAATTATAGCTTCTTTCGCTATTGATTTAGATTTTAGATAGATTTCGATTTACTCGCACTTTGAACGAATGATCGCTGAAGATTCTGATAAAACCTCTCTCTCTATCTACAAAGGTTGAGATTCGGGTATCAGAATTGAAAGTTGACATGTTTCTACCAATGTGTGCCTGGACATACTAAAACGAATTAACTTTAAATTCACTTTAAAAGCATTACTGCTACAAAATTCACGTAAGTGTGACAGAGTTATTTTAGCAATCCTTAAAATTAAGTTTAGGTCCACAAACGTAGGACCGTGAGTAGACTATAAAAAATAATAGAAAAAAAATCTAAACTCACTGTTCCTGCGTTTCAGTATTAAGCCAGCGTGCCTTGAGCTGTCCTGACTCCAACTTCTGTACGCCGAGCGGGACACACTTGTGCTCGAACTTGACGCCTCTCTCCTGCATCTCGTTGGTGACCATGCGCGCCATCTGCTGGTCGAAGCCTCGCAGCGGCACCGACCGGATCAGTACCGTGGCCGGGTAACCCAGGGAGTTGAGGAAACCAGCACATTCTAGACCGATGTCTGATGGAACGAGTTAAGGAAATGTTTCGTGGAAAATGAAGTCTTCTAACTCACACCTTTCTTTGAACCACAGGGTCCATGTGACCGAATTACACATATAAGCTTTTCATCAACTTGGGATACATGAGGAATGCCTTTGAGGGGTTAAAATCAAATTGTCCTTACAACATTTTAATGTGTTGTGAAATCCACCTTCTATAAGATTTTTTTTGTGTGCTGACCTTGACCAAATCATTGGTGGTAGATTTGGCTAAACATACTATGTTTCGGAAGGAAAATTAAACAGTTGATCTTTAGGAGGAAACTTATGTTTCTATTCAAGCAAAGATGATGCATTTTTCTTCGCTTGGGTAAAGACCAGAGCACATAATATTTTTCCCTTACAAAACTATCAAGTGTTACTAACATGTTAATGTAGCGGAAACTAACATTATAAGAGATTCGATATTATTTACTCCTAGCTTATTTTTGAAATAACTCTGTTCTTATGTTTTATTAACTATACTTTACGATAATAATAGGGGTTAAAGTATGAAATTGCCGATTTGTACTGAAAACCTAAATTGTATTTTTTTTAAATTTTTAACAAACTTATTTAATCAAAATAGTTGCCATTATTATCTATACATTGCGGTCATCTAATAAGAAGGTCATTTATGCCTTTACGATAGAACTCTGAGGATCTAGACTGCACAAACAGTGTGAAAGAATTTTGTTCTGCCTCCTGGGAAGAAACTTCTTGTGACGTAGATAATTGTCCAAATCACAAAAAAAAATGGTCGTCCGTTAGAGCAAGGTCTGGCGAATATGGAGGAAGACGAATAGTTTCCAACTGCAGTTCCTGAAGAGTTAAAACGGTTTATTTTGCTGTATGAGGCCTCGCGTTGTCATGGAGCAATAGCGGTGAAGGTCGATTCATGAGTCGTGGCTGTTTTACTGCTAATTTTTTCAACATTATTCGGTGTTCGGCTGGGTATCTGGGTAGTTTGACTAGGATCGGCGTTCACCGTCTCTCTTAATTTCTCGTTAATCACCTGTCAGGCGGTCTTTCTCATGGCTCGTTCTTTAAGTCGAAGTTTCCACCACGAAAGCGTTTAATCCAAAATCGCACGGCGCGTTCTTTAGCAGACACCTCTTCAAATGCAGCATTGATATTGCGGGCTGTTTCTGCCGTTTACTTCCGCGTCGGAACTCATATTCAAAAATTACTCAAATTTTCGCAGTATCCATCTTTCTTGTTTAAGTTGAATAACAATAACAATTGAACATCGATAATCAAATGTTTCACATTTTTTAAAAGAAGAACATCACAGAAACCACGTGAAAAAAGTTCCATTCGAAAACCTCAAACCATGAAGACTCTATGGCAATTCAAAAACCTACTAGAATAAAACGGCAATTTCATACTTTAACCCCTAATATTATCAATACTATAGAATTTAGATTATTCGGTTTTGAAGAGGTTGTTAACTGATAAAGTTTATAAAGATTATTTGAATCCGTCTAGCCATTTCCCAACTAGGTTAATTAGAATTAAATGTTTTTTATTTACTGATATCTAAGTTGAATAACATTGATGCTTACACTACTGTCAGATTATTTTGGAATTTTAACTTTCTAATTACTATTTGTACCAGCTATCCGCCAAATAGAGGAATTTCGACGTCTAAATTCTAGTAAACGATGTAGGTACTAATCCGAACAAGAGCAGCTTAACCCAACAAATCGATAGTTAGATTGACGGGAATACTATTGACATCCTCATAGTTACAACCGATTAGATAATTTTCAAGTGATACTCCATACTAACACGATTTAAATTGTAAAGACTGAAGAGGACAATGATGGTGTCCATAAAAAGGCTTAAAAAAACCTACAACTCAAACCGCTGAAGAAAATCACAAGTAGACGATTTTGAAAAAGGATACATCCAGCACCCACAATGAGCGTCTTCCCCGGGGGGTGGCTGAGACTGAAGATGTCGTCACTGCTGATGCAGTACTCCACGGCTCCCGGGATGTCCGGGTAGTGGGGCCTGCCGCCCACAGCTATCACTATGTTCTTCGCCGTCAGCTCCTTCTTCGAGCCATTCTTCATCGTAGCTATAATCGTATGAGCATCCTTGAACTCGCCCAAACCATTGATGTATTCAATCTTCTTGTCGCGCAGATCGACCCTGGTGACCCAGTTGACGGATTTGATGTGGTTCTGTACATTCTCTGTGAGAGCGGACCAGTCGATCTTGATGTCCTTCACGGAGGGAACTTGCCAACCGTACGACACAGCTTCCTGTAATATTCAGATGTGTTAATTAATGACGCGTTGCTTCATATTGACATGTCATGTCTTAGTTTTCACGTGAGACGTTTCAACTGAGATAATTGCTAAGCTAGGCAATGTTCTACATACAATGACTAGTCGGATGATACTACATAATATGTTATATGGAAATGAGATGATAGATAAGTAGAATAGGATTTTTCGTGGCGCGCTGCTCTCAGATAATTTTACTAAGAATCAAGTTCCAAATAAAGTTACGCCATTATTTCTACCATATCAACGTGAGTGAGAATAATTTAACGGTAATGATACTCATAAAAACAGAATAAACACTAAAACATTTATCGTTTCATTACACGACGTTCGGTGACCTTGTATTTGTACTTCAAACGCGACACCGGCCTTTTTATTAGGACTACTTATTTGAATAAAAACTGTAAAACTAGATGTGACTTATAGAAGTCTCATTGACAATAGTCTGTTGCCTCTAAATAGGATAACAATAATGTACCGTCCAAAATTCCTGATGTAGGAAGGAAAATATTTAAATCAGGTACCTTTTTGTATAAAAAATGCAAAATTACATCATCACCTCGTATGGTTTTAGATGGCTAGATACAACACCAATGTCATTGTCGTACCTATACTGTTTTGTAATTCATCACTCATTGTTTTTTTCTTTCCTTTATACTGTAGACAAAATAACACCACTAAGATTTTATGTTAAGTATCTACTTTTTTACAATACAAGTATAACGAACCTTGTTGGCATCACTACTCGCGTGTCGTTTCTGTCTTATTTATTATTCAATAAAAGTATTTCATGGGCATTGACACACATGAACTTCATGAATAATTAACTCTTTAGTTTATCAAAAATAATATAAAATTCACTACGATAGAACTTTAAACCTGGGTTGGGATACTTAAGTTTCCCTAAATTACTATTGATAAAAATCCTGCATCGTAAGCATATGTTGATTATGTTATTATCAGTCACAAAACATTCAATTGGGTTGATAACAACTGATTAGATTTACAACAGGTCCTGGTACAAATTATTATTACTTATAAATACATATATCTCACTAGCTGTCTTTTACTCGGAACTACTTTAAAAATATAGGTGTGTTATTCGAATGTATTGTATTTTCCCAACAGTGGTAGAATTTTTCAAATTGGTGCACTAGTTTTGAAGCTCTTAGTGCACGAACAAAGAAACGAATATTTCCTCTATATTGTATTAGTACATACTTATAGAATATATGATTATATCTCAATATATCGGTACAAACTTGCATTCCTAGATTAAGAGATCGGTGATAAGAATAGTCTTATGTATTGCACAATATTATTTATTTGTACTATTTATATGCTTTGTTTATAAGTGCTTGTGTAAGATGACTAGCGAGAATAATAGTACCGGCCGTAGTGAATCTAGTCATCAACTCAGTCATGTGATAAATGCAACTTTATCGAGATAAATGTAATAATTGTTCATTAATTATGTTAAGTGATTCCTATACTTTGCTCAATTGAAAATAAATACACTTCATAACAGTCGTACATTGAGAACAATACAAATTGTTGTAGTACTACGAGTATAATGGTTAGAGTATCTGTGTAATTAAACAAAGCTGTTTCTATTAACTTCTTGTAATCGTTTAATTAAGTTTTCTGATTGATCTAATGAAGCTGGATCATTCGCTTTTCATCATCATTTGCTTCTTTTATTACCTCGCTCGTTTCAGGCAAATTTTCCTTAGCTGCCTATGAATGTGCGTTTGTTGCTTTTCTGCTAAAATGCAAAGAAACTGATGTACTATGAATAACTTTTATTGATATGCAATTAGCTAGTGTTGACTGGCTTGTTCTGTTTTTGTAGTCTGTACAAAATAACTGTTTTTCCACAAAACGTGCCTAACTACAAGAACGAAGATATAAACATACATTACTCATAATAAATGGTGTTTAACTTATTTTCTTAATGATCCATCATTCATGCTATTGTAATAAGAGCATGGAATAGTTAGCGGTCATCAAAAGTATTGATCGGGTGTTGTTTATGGGAAAATAACTTAGCCGTTATTATCGACATGGTGGCGACCTTGGGGGTAAGGCCACTTATTGCTTGTCATATAGGTGAGCCCGTTATAACATTACACATGTAACGATTTCATTACAAAATTTGGCCACTAAAAGCTCAGCTCTCATTCACTTAAAAAAAATATTGAGTACTTTTAGTAGCCACAGCAACGAAAATTCTACAAACACTACTCGAGTATCAATTCAGTAATAATATCGACGTATTCCACTTTGGGTAGCCGTATTAATAGCACTCGAATCAATGGGGGTGAGCGATACTTTCGATTCACTAAGGTAGGAATACGTCATAATATTGCAGTTACAATGTTATCTCCCAACAATCAGTGCAATAACGTAGAACTAATATGTGTTTGTTCCACATGATACACCCTGAACGTATTAGAAAATTACAATAAAGTTAATAGAATGAGACGAAACTATCATAGTGGCAATCATTTTCATAGAAAGATGAGCTTATGCAACGCAAATATAAGTCTGAAAGAAACTCATTTAACGATAATTTCATTTGGATCAATATCAGTATAAATTGCTTCTAAAATCTAGATGTTCCGTTAATTTTGTGCCTATTTATGATGCTGATCAGCGTTATCATGGCAACACGCAAGAAATTTTTTAATCTATCTCAATTCCAAATGACCATTTGGCGTTTATACAAATAACATTTCGTAATGATTGAATACATTGGATAATGCCGTTTGAAATAACCTGCAAAAAATGTATACTGAATAGATTCAACACTAGGAATCTCACTTTCTTTCTTTAAAGATTTGAATGTCTATAAAAGTTCCATTTGATTGAAATAGATACTTTATGATTTAGTTTGACTATGTAGGACGTGTCAAGCAGTAGCGGCGTAAGGGGGGGGCGGAGGGGGCGGTCCGCCCCGGGTACCACGTTTAGGGGGGTGCCATCTCGGTCGGCACATATCTGCACGACCAGGATGGCGCGGGCAAAAGGGACCATTCACGGAGGGCTTTCGTAATCTGCAAAGCCTAGGTTCACTATCAGTCGCAGTGCAGGCCCGGCCCAAGACATCGCCACGGGATTGAGAGGGGTGACACAGTCCGACTGTCACCCCTCTCTTTTCCACTCACATCCTTGCCGCACCCCACTCGCGCCTAAATCACAATAAATTAACTGATTATTTAAATGAATTCCTTAAAGTTAGAAAAAAAGCGCTCGCTTCGCTCGCAGTTTTTTTTTTCTTTACACATTTTAATTTATTCTGCGCTTACTTTTGTGACCCAAAACTCAAAAAATTTCGCGCTCGCTACGCTCGCGGCTTTTCCACTTTACACTGCATTCTTTTAACTGCTTTGGGTACTTTTGAGACCCAAAACTCAAAAATTTCGCCGTCGCTACGCTCGCGGCTTTTGAAGAATTTACAGTGGTTTCTTTTACTGCTTTGGGTACTTTTGTGCCCCTAAACTAAAAAAATTTGGCGCTCGCTGCGCTCGCGGCTTCTGCGCTATAAGCAAGTTTCTTTGGATTTAATTGGGTATTTTTGTGTCCCAAAAACTAAAAAACAAATGCACACGGTACTGATGGCAGATATATGTAGTATGCGTTTAAAAATAATCCATAAAAGAAATTTTGGGGTGCTCAATAGGTAGCCGCCCCGGGTGCCATCTGATGCTACGCCGCCACTGGTGTCAAGCCCGTCATGACATAGTGCCACGCATGCTTCACTTCGAGGTGCATTCTTGATTAATGTGCAGCAAAAATGCCATAACTCTTGCAGTAATTAGTAAAGCTAGCTAAGCATAAGGATAGCCATAACTCATACTTATTTATTAAATGCATTGTATTTACTTTGGAAGATGACAAATCGTTACACTCAGTAACTATGAAAAGGTGGGCCTAGCCACCTAGCCTATAGACGTATGTACTTTTAGATTGCCTGCATTTATACATATATAGAGTTCAATGTATGTTCAATCACTAGCAAAAATAGTTCCACGGTGGTCTTAAACATTACTCATTTACCTATTAAATCTACCATACTAGGAACAGAGTCAAATCGGTAAAACCATTGAAGAATTGTGAATGAAAGTGTAGGGAAGGAAAACTATTGATAGTGATGTCGTAGTTGTTATGATACTAATAAATGACTCATCGAATTAGAATTGTGATTGACGTTTATTACATGGAATCTATGCCTACCAGTTGTGGATATGAAGGCAACTAACTAATTACAAATTGTACTACTACCCGTCAAATTAACTTCTAGCATACTTTTTACTAACTAAAAAGAAAACATTTGAATAACTGATTGAAAAATATCAAAAATAAATAAATCAAACTGCGACTGCAAAACGTCTGAATTTGTAATTTGCATCATAACTTATCGTTCTCTGGTCTCGGCAGCTATTTCTGCTCCAACCGAATCCAATAATAGATACTTCTGGTATGGCACGCGGCCGATTCCGATCTTCGTTCAGTAATTCATCTTATTGCAGATTTAGTATAATTTATCCCACCCAAAACAAAAATGTGAAAGACTGCCAAGTTCGATAATATGGGAACCCTTCGCCTATAAAAGAAGTGAGATCTGAATAAGTACCAAGTTCCATACACATACCTCAGTTAAAAATAGTTACTTTTTGATGATGTTACTTGGCAAGTTTTCACACACCTTGTTATAAACCTACTAAACGCAATGAATCAAGTATTTAATTTTCTATTAAAACTTGCCAAGTAACATCATTAAAAAGTAACTATTTTTAACTGAGGTATGTGTATGGAACTTGGTACTTATTCAGATCTCACTTCTTTTATAGGCGAAGGGTTCCCATATTATCGAACTTGGCAGTCTTTCACATTTTTGTTTTGGGTGGGATTTCATTTATTTTTGTAAGGTTGTTTATTTTATTTTTTTCATATGACTAAGTTAGTTAAGGAAATGACTCATTTATACTGTCTTTAAGATTTTTTAATATGCACGCTTCTTACAAAGAAATGAACTAGATTTACCAACTGACTGACATGACATGTTATCATATATTATGTTCGTGGATCAAAGTTACACATTCGTTATTTTCGAAAGTGACTCACACTTGGCCGTTTTCAGATTTTTACTTTACTTTGACTAAATACAAACCTTTGTAACGAATTTCAGATCGGTACGACCATTCGAAGATATATTATATAAATATAGATAAATTTCGTTCGTTTTAGTTCCTTAGGGGTATAAAACACCTTCATTATATTAAAACCGACTCACACTTGACCATTTTCAGATTTTTCCCTTTACCTTGACATAAAGACCTACCTCCATGCCAAATTTCAAGTCAATACGACCATTGGAAGTGGTCTAGGTTTTTGATGAGTGAGTCAGTCAGTCAGTCAGTCAGTCAGTCAGTCAGTCAGTGAGTGAGTGTATAGTAAAAATAGCGATTTTCTGACGTCAATATCTCAAGACCTACAATAGGTATATTAATGAAATTTTGTATTTTAGATAAGTGAGGGGGTCTCAACAGATACTTGAAATTTGATATGCGTAAATAAAATAGATTTTGAGTTATAGGGTGTGCGAATTTGGCCCGAAATGGTTCGTGTAATATAACCCACGGCCGGTGTGTCGCTTTTTTGCTCGAACTTGGCGGACACACTGCCGTGTGTCTAGATCTTTGTGCATTATGTATTCGTGGGAGCTAATGGCTAAGGAACAGATGCACCGTTCGGGTATTTTTTGGGTCCGTGGTGGGAGAGTTACATTTCATGTCATAACGAGTTCCTCTGTGTCTCAAACAGCACCTTAGGCTCTAGGTCACGGCTGATATTTGGACATTTTTAACAGTCGTTATGGGTCTTCAGAACCCAGAAAGGCTGGCAATCAGTTTCACCAAGGGTCGCCTGCGTAAGGAGGCTGCTGAAGTCAGCTCAGCATAGTAGGAAAAAAGCAATGATGAATCATTCACGGATCATCATCATCGCAAATCTTGGGTAGTCGTTCAAACGTTAAATAGTAACGTAGATAAGCATAAATGTATGTTACATTCTACATTATTCCGGCGCCACCAGTGGAACAATGCACAATCGCACATAACTGTTGTGGGATCCAGCACTAAGTATGCGAGTACCGTAACGATGCGTTGTATTGTAATGAACTAATGATACCGAGATAAGGCACACTCGTTGCTGTTGCAAACCAAACAATGACTCGCGAATCCACAAGTTTGGAGTTACATGTAACATTTTAGTCATTTTTTGTGTTGATCATTCGAGGGTATCATTCTATCTAGTTTGTCTAGTAGTAGCATAGCACAATTATTGTGCATGGGATCTAGGGATCGATTTCAGAAATGCCGAAATGGCTTTGTGGGTTTCAGAAACTTTCACGAAGCAGCCCGGGGTGTGAAAGTTGGCGATTAATACACCTGTGCCTAGGAGAGCACGTAATATCGTCTTGAGCCTGATGTTTCTCCTGTCGTGTTGGATTATCTGGACCCCTCTATGACTCCGTACGTTTCTGGCTATGTTTACTGCGGCGCCATATATTTTGTATCTTGATTATGAAAAATTGACCATCCACGTCAGCACCATTCCAGAAATTCAATTGAATGCATTTTATCTACCAAACTATTTCATCATCCCATTTCAAGAATAATAGGATACGTCTGCATGACTTGCAAAAAATATATACTCATATTAATCACTATTTAATATGAATTTGTATTAACTTCCAATGAGGATTTTCCT
The DNA here is from genome assembly GCF_030705265.1 of Helicoverpa armigera. Lineage (NCBI taxonomy): Eukaryota > Metazoa > Arthropoda > Insecta > Lepidoptera > Noctuidae > Helicoverpa > Helicoverpa armigera. The sequence goes on from NC_087128.1 coordinate 1,203,119, forward strand.
CTATTAGGTACCTATTTACCTATATGATTTATTAAAGCATTCATACTGTTTCCTTAAAACATAACGGCAATATACTAGTATTTAACTACGAAATAAAGGAAATATGACAACCAACCAAAAATGATCCAAGTTTCTGCGCTTTGTAGGTCATTGGCTAGGGAGGATGCAGAAATTCATATGGAAATGGATATGGGAGCCGGGACACTTACCACCTATGAGAAAAAATGTGATGTTACAATTCCGTGTTAGACAATGATATGAAGACAATGGAACATAAACTAAGAATCTCATCGAACTTGCACATTGGGCACAAAATAACTATGCACAGAAGTCAAGCTACATACAAAGTGCGCTCGAGCTACGCACACATAAACACCACTCTCGGATCGTTATTTCAAACGAATTCGGGTGCGGTTGCCGTCCTCCACATGAGAAATGCGCCTGTAACTTTGCAAATAATAAACTTACAAAAAAGGTGTTATTATAATTGTTCAGTGGACGGTTGTTTCAATTCAACATCAAACTGGGAATTTGCTTATATTTCAATAGTTTGGTAAGCGTCCCGTCCCGGCCCACCTCGGTCAGTGGCGAAAAAGCAAAAAGGTCTTGTATATGTAGATAAAGCGCGAGTAAAACCCCTGTCTTTTATTGTGTGCATAGGAAAGTTGACAACCCTAGTGTGACCACCCTGTTTAGGCAAGAAAAGTGAAGTACATCCATGAGGTAAACTTCTGTGCATATTTATTTTGTGCATTGGGGTACTCCACTTAATTACTACACCTAATAAAGTACCATCTTGATTAAAAAGTAAACTTACATGAATACTTTCTCCCAGCAAAGCAGCCTGATGCATGAGCTTCTTGGGTATACAGCCTACATTGACGCAGGTACCGCCGAGGCCCCACTTGGTGCCCTGAGGAGACGGCGTCACATAGTCTAACACCGCTACCTTAGCGCCTAGGTTTACAGCCTCCTTGGCGCAGGCCAGGCCTCCTGAACCGCCGCCGATAACCGCCAGGTCATAGTCAAAGTTTCCATCTGTAGGAAATACAAACCTGTTATAGAATGCTATAAGTGTTATGCTAAAGCCTTTACCGGTTTATCTCCATACACTGTATTTGAAACTACCTCCTCAGTCCTCTAAGATGAGGGGAATTATTTTGGAGTGCATGGGATTTTAAGCCCCTTTACCAAAACCAGCATTATGTGCATTATTCAATAGTTACTTTTACTTTTTGTCAGTTGCAGGTATGATAATATGTATGTATGTATGTAACTTTTTTGTTTGTAGTATGTTTAAATATTGTAAAATGCAATCTGATAGTGAAAAGTTGTCACAATTCAGTTGTATTGTCTTATTTTTACAATCAAAATTAGACAATTTGTATTCAATTAATTTAATTTTTTTATGAAAAAGTATGTATGAGTTAATTGCTGTATTATGGATTCTTTTAATAAAATAAATTGATAACAATGTGAAACTTTTTTCTATAAGATAAAAATATTATGAAAGGATAATGATTGCCAGTCTGAGAAATTCATATTTGCAACTGAGTGATTTTTGTATTACTAATTATTACAATGAGAATGAATACAAGAAAGCTGTTTGTATTTGACTTGAAGCAACCATTGATGAACTTCCGTTCCCTGTGGATAGCGTTAACAGTCACATTGAAAGTGCAGACAATTGAGTAATCTAAACATAGAATCATAGCAACCCGTATATAAAACCACTGAGAGTCCTCCCATTAGATGTGCGTGACAGATATTACTGCAAGGTATACAGTACTCATACCTTCCTCGGTATTGTCTAAAGGAGCCACCGACTTGGTGCTACGGCTACAACACAGCCAGCCTCCTGATATCACCAAACAAATTTAAACTGTAGTAACATATCGAAAAAATTATAAACTACTTCTTGAGAATTTCCATTTTCTTAATTCTATGCCAATATTTTATCTCATAGTACTTGTATTGTATCTCAATTTTATCAAATTAATAGATAGAAACACTATTTTGTGATTAATTACTTTTACTTACTTATTACATCATTAACATTTAAATATTCATTGTGCAATGAAAATGACTAGACATTTGGATTAATTCCACCACCCCAAGGAAGCTTTTTTTTTCAGAAACTAGTTAATAAAGAATTTTGTGTTTGACTACAAGCAATAATCTAGCAAGGAACTCTCAAGTTACTTTGAAAAAATAAGGTACAAAAACTGGGTTGTATGAGCTGCTCAATCAAGAGTGAGGTTAGACAATTATCTGCACTTCAAGGTTAAAACATCGACAATCATGGACTACTTACGAGAACTGAATGTTCGTTGTGCCAATATTAAAACTCTGTCTGCGTTAATTATGGGTTTTAATAACTTATTTATCCTTACAAAATTACTTAGGATTGTCATTTTGACGTATTGTAAATGTGACAGAGACAAGAAAATACACACACCGGACCTTTGGGGTTGTAAAAGATAAGTATCAACAAATGTCAAGGCGTAATATCTAAAGTTCAGTTCACGAAATGCAGACCGTGCTGATCACAGGTGCCAACAGGGGCCTCGGCCTCGGGATGGTGAAATATCTCACTAAGCAGAACGCCGCAAAGACGATAATCGCGACGTGCCGAACCGTGTCGGAGGTAAGTAATGTAATCTTTTTATTACTTACCAATAGGTGCCATCACTGCTAAATTCGTTTCCACAGTTTACACACACTTTTTGCCTTATTTTAACTGAAGTTAATGCGCACAGAAAATGAACGATGTCTCGCGATCAAATACTATTCGAGCAAAGGAGTAAAGTGGTTTTAGTAGCAAAGCGAGCGTGCGAAAGAGATAGCGAGCGGCTCGTTTTTGACAGCTCTATGCTATGGCAGCCCACGACAGATGACGTCATTGACATTGAAAATAGTGATGTGATGATGACGTATCACTTTTTTAATGATGTCATCATAAAATGAGATAAATCCAAGATAAGCCCCGTACGTTGACACAAGTCTAGTACACTGCGCAATCCTTTGTCTCGAAAAACAGTTATTTGATAAAATTATCATAATTTCATAAAAAATACCCCAACCTTCCAATTCATTCCCCCGTAAGGTTTTGGGTCACATAAGGATGATGAAAAAACCGAAATGAAATGAACAGGACATAGTACTCAGATGAATTCAAAAGGCATAAGTATGAAACGTAGTTACAAAACCAGATCTGCTTATTGTGTCCGTTTTATTTAATTTTCAGGAGCTGAAAACTCTATCGGCTGAAAACAAAAACGTGGTTATTTTGAATTTGGGTAATTCATTATACTCTTTTATTGATAAATAATATCATAGTAACATATTCTAAAGAGTGCTACTGTTTTTTAGATGTCAAGGATACCTCATCTTTTGATGACTTTTCCTCTCAAATAAGTAAAGCTGTGGGCAAGCAGGGACTGAACCTGCTAATTAACAATGCAGGTGTTACTACTAAGTACACTAAATTGCCATACGTAAAGGCGGAACAAATGCTGGAGAATTTGTCCGTTAACACGATTGCACCAATAATGCTAACAAAGGTTTGTTATTCATTTTGATACACAATTTGTTTAATTAACTGAATCTAGAATTATCTAATTCTTAGTTACACTCTAACGATTTTACGAAGTAATAAAATATAAATTTTATAACAGTACCTACATTCTGATCTTTAGTCCTTGCTTCCCGTTCTGAAACAAGCTGCGGATGCGAATAGCGACAAGCCCATGGGGTGGCAACGTGCAGCCGTCATCAACATGAGTTCCATTCTCGGTTCCATTGAGCAAAACGTACAGGGAGGTTTTTATCCATACAGATGTTCCAAGGTAGGCACATCACTATTATTTTTTTTTCAATAACACGCTATTGCAATACTTTCCCCTCTGCCAAAGGTGGCCAAAGGTATTAAATGAGAGCACTACTCACTCATATTTATAAGTATGCGTCGGGATTATGTATAAGCAATCTTCATACTACTCGCGATGTTGGGCAAAGCGAGGGTGGCTGTTTTACTTTTGTCTGCACGCACGAGAGACATTTTTGCAGTCCGTCCTAAGTTCCCGTTCCAGTTGACTAAATTCATGAAGATATTTACTTACTATTTTATTTCCAGGCCGCTTTGAATGCAGCAACCAAATCGATGAGTGTCGACTTAAAAAAAGATAATATTCTGGTTGCCTCGATGCACCCTGGCTGGGTGAAGACAGACATGGGAGGCAAGAATGCAGATCTTGATGTCGAGACTAGTATCACTGGAATATTTCAGACTATAGAAAAACTGTCTGAAAGTGACACCGGAAAGTTCTTGAATTACGATGGCACTGAACTACCGTGGTAATTGATGTTTATTAAATAACGCCAACGATAATATACGTTTCCATTTTCTTAAGCTTGTCTTTTAATTTATTTCTCATGCTTTGGGACGGAGGGGCAAAACAATACTGTTATTAAATATAAATACTACATACTTATTTCCTATTCTATGGACGCTAGTTTGCTCATGCGATTCATGTAGGCGCTAGAGGGAACACTGAACAAAAAAGTATTAGGAGAGGTAGTTATGTTACTTACCCTCCCATCCGGTGCGTTTTAGCAAGTCCTTGCTCATAGAATCTGGTATAACCTTCTTGGCTCCTTTGGGCGAAACTGTAATGAAGCCAAACTCAAATAAGTTATGTAGGTACCTACCACATGTTGTCAATTTACCTACTTGATTATCTAAAATTTTGTAATTCTCATTATTTATTCTCGTTGGCCTCGATATTTGGTAATTAATTCGATACGGAGGTACCTAAGTAGGCAGCACTTCTTGCTACGTCAACTTGCTAGTTCAACATTATCGGGATAAATAAGCTCCCCAAACGTAGATACCTATGCTAAGAATATTATTTCCGGATATTGTAGACGATTAAAATCTCTTCTTGTAGATAACCACAAGAAGTTGCTTTAAAGATAGCCAGTAGGTAAGGGTAGGTAGCTAGAGCCAAACACAGAGTGACATAACACTTTTTGGACAGTAAAAACAAGCAATTTTGCACTCATGTGCATGCAGCTGTTACTTTGTATGGCCTCGCATAAGGGGAGCGAGACCTTGGTCACGGATGGCAAACAAAAAATGTTATGTGAATGGGGCAGTGTGCAAAAATGAAAAACATTCCATACAAAATTAAATTGTAAATTTAAAAAAACCCCCGACCCAAAAAAAGTACGCAATAATTATGACAAACGGTTAAAAACGCTAAACCCTATAAAAAGCAAAAAATAACTTTTAACACTACGTAAACTAAATTTTGTCGTGTCGGGGGACCGCTCTAATTCATTACTTTAGATACGTGTTTTTTTTTTGACGAATGTTGTAATTAGGTAGGTATCATTTGATTTATGTAAGTATTTATGAAGGTAAAAAGCGGTCCCCCGACACGTCAAAATTTAGTTTACGTAGTGTTAAAAGTTATTTTTTGCTTTTTATAGGGTTTAGCGTTTTTAACCGTTTGTCATAATTATTGCGTACTTTTTTTGGGTCGGGGGTTTTTTTAAATTTACAATTTAATTTTATTTCATGCTTTTTAAAGGAGCTCCTTAATTTTTCCTTCTTTCATTTAATTTATTTTATCTTAAGAAGGGGTCGCTATATGCGATCTCGGCCAAAGAAAGCTGTTTAACAATCCTCATGACAAACTGGCTCTGGGAAAATTGCACAGATTGAGAAACAATAAAGATTAACCTTTGGACATTCTAGATTTTCAGCAAAAATATAAATCGGTTTATCCGTTTCATTCCGGCATTCCAGGGTTTCATCCCCCACATCCCATTTCCAGCATCAGGTTCTCGTCAATCAGAAACTTGAAGAGAACTCGTCAAGACAAATTCAACGAGCCCAAACTCGATGGGTTTACTAAAAGGCAGTTCAGGGTTACGTCTCCTACCTTCGTGCCCTAACAGCAGACCAGCTCAGTGGTTCCAAAAGACATTAGTGTTTCAAATTTTAGATCCCACATATACTTGCAAGTAAACTGAGCGTGTAACATTCCTATCACATCTAGCAAACGAGCTGATGACCTTGAAGACCTGAACCGATTTCCTCCAAACATAGCTAAGAACACTCCCGACTGACATACCTTTTAAACAAAAAAAACCGCATTACAATCGGATCATCCGTTTGGGAGCTACGATGCCACATACACACACACACACACACACACACACACACACACACAGACACGTCAAACTTATAACACCCCGTCGTTTTTGCGTCGGGGGTTAAAAACATGATTTTCAAAATTAATAATGCAAATTAACTGTGTGAGTCATTTTGGAAATTTTCTTACGTCTGTATGTATGTACTATATTTATTAAGAAGGTAATTGTATCGGTAGGTAGGTATAATATCTAACTGCCTTTTAACATTGTGGAGTCATTTTTATGAGCGAGTCTTATTTCCTATCAGGTATTGGTACCTAGGTACATATTCTAGCTTTTTGTAGGGGCATGTCTATATCTAGATCTAAAGTCTTGTACCCAGGCACTGGTCAGGTCAGTAATGAAACAAGTCTATACCAGGAAATATTAGTGGGTCTCCCTCTTTCAGGTAATTTCAGCTAATTAAGTCCAAAGTAAGTAGGTATGTGTACGAAATGAGGTCTAACGTGATCACTATATATTAGCCATAGGCAGGCACTGTAGGTAATCAACACTACACATCAAATTACTGTCGTATTGGGGACATTTCACATAAGGAAATACAACACCATTAGCCAGCGATAATATCAAATAAACCAATGCTATTTGATAAGCGACCTATTTACAGCAAACTGGTCATAAAATAATAGGTACGACACAAAATATTTAGACTGGTAAGTTTTTTGGTACGTACCTTAGGAGGTACCTACTCGAAAATTGAAAGTTCACCATGTAAGTTTGTTTGCTATAAATCTTGACAGCAAGAGGAATGTATCGAACTGAGGTGATATAGAGGTACCTAATTACACTATTCTGGGATAGGCTTTACCTACACACTGTTCCAACCCTAATTGTAGAAATAAGATGAAATATTTCTTACTTTAAAAGCCAAAGCCCAAGCCCAATTATTAGACCTGGTATGAATCGGAATTTTGAGAATTGAAAAAGAGGAATGAAAAGAAGCAGAAATGAAAACTTTAATGAAAATTTAACAGAAATAAACACGTTATGATAGACGATGAACGAGCATATACAAGGCACTATGGCCACAGTTTAAATATATGTAGCTATGACTGACGTTTAGTGGTATGGACGGTGTGGAACACGTGCCACAATGAGTGTGTTAATTATAAATGTGGGTGAATACGGAGGCAGAGATAGACCAAGCAAAATATGGACTAATTGCCTGAAAAAGCCATGAATAAAAAGGGAGCGGAAGTTAGTATGATGGCTGGCAGAGAGGAATTGAAACGATAAACATCGCACCGATCCCAAATTACTTCGGAAGAGGGCAGGGCCCCGATTCTCCTAAGTTAATAATGTCAAAATCGAATAGAAATCGAATCGCAATATGATCGTAATAGCAGTTTTAACCATATCGGGCATTCTGCTACTAATAAAAGACCAATCGTATTCGATTGACATTTGATTGGTGTGCGATTGGTCTGCTATTTTGATGATTTTGGTCTATACGGTAGTTTGCTGTACAATCATTTTGCAATCAAATTTTGCATTTGCAGACAAAATGATTCATTATTGAATGACAGAAAAGGATAAAAACGTTTATTTCAAAGAAAAAATAGCGGAATGCCACATACGCTTCAATCGTAATCGAGTCGGGATTGGATCTCAGTCGAATCGAGTCGAACGTCAATCGAAGGTCGCTTAAGTAAAATTAGGAGAATCGGGCCCCAGGACGAAGAAGTTGAAGAGAGCTTTAGACGAATTTGGTTAAATCAAACAACTATTATAGTAATCTGTGACCTGTTCTATCTTACCTAAATGAAATAAGTAGATACATAGTACCAGTAGCTAGGTAGGTACATATTTTATCTACGACTAGGTACTTACATAAGTAATTTACCTTTAAAAGATGACTCAATTTTGAACATGCATAGGTACCTATGGAGCTGTTTATTACTATTATCTAATTTTAAAACTATGTAGGTATATTATAGGTACCAAGTACCAACCTAGGTACCTACTTCGGTGTATTAACTTTCAAGTTTCGCCTTTCGTTTTTCCAATATTTTATCTAAAATACTAAGCTACGTCATAGTTACGCAGTAGGTATACTACATTAATTCACTTGACATACTAACCCATGAACACAAATCCACCTTTACACGAACGAGTACATAAAACAAAAATGCATTTAGTTCATTATTTCATGCCAATACTAGGTATCAGTTAAGTAGGTGCCTATAACAACGCTAGTCTTTTCTATGCTATAACCACAGCTATAGGCTTCAATTAATTAGGTGCCAGAGTCTAAAGCATTCTAGCTTGCACACCTAAATAGGTACCTCCAATATACATCCTAAAACTTCATTATATTGGAAAGACCACGACAATTTTGTGTACTTACATGTAAAATATGAGAGCCACATTAAATAAGGGATAACTCTGATACTTAGGGGTTAATTGAATTCGTTGATGTAGCATTACCTATGTAGGTACCTACATTTAGGTATACTAATTCTGAGGCATTGGAAATACACGTTAATCTTACCAAACTTGCTGCACTGCTCCTTGTGGGGACAAAGATGGGATAGATCCATTTTTATTGCAATTTTAGTGCTAATGTTGCTGCAATTTTTATGGGCCAGGTGATACAACGCTGGTTTTAACTTATCACTGTCGTTATGACAACGCCAAACCCATAGATTTGTGATTAAATAATAAGGTAGAACATAAAAGGTTTTGCGTTATCAAAAAAAACCGACTTGTCTGTCCTGTAGTCGCACGCGGCTATTGCATGCCGCCTGCTGAAGTCTCATCGTTCCTGAGCTGGCTTCGTGG